>NW_004955448.1:12102044-12149530 GCF_000276665.1 Chinchilla lanigera | reverse complement strand
AACAACAACCTCCTGAACAACCAATGGGTCACAGAAGAATTGAAAGAAGAAATTTAAATATACCTACAAACAAATGAAAGTGTAAATACAGCTTACTGGAACATGTGGGATACAGTGAAAGCAGTCCTTAGAGGGAATTTTATAGCTGTGAACTCACACATAAGGAAAAGAGAAACAGAACAAATAAATAGCTGAATGCTGCACCTCAAACTTTTAAAAAAGAAGAGCAAGTCAAGCTCAAAGCCCAAAGAAGGGAGAAGATTATAAAGATCAGGGCAGAAATTAACACAATTGAGACAAAGAAAACACTACAAAAAATAAGTGAATCAAAGAATTGGTTCTTTGAAAGAATAAATAAAATTGATAAACCCCTAGCCAACCTTCTCAAGAAAAGAAAGGAAAGAACTCAAATTCATGCAATAAGAAATGAAAATGATGAAATTACCGCAGATCCTACAGAATTTCAGAAGATCATTAATACCTACTTGGAAAATCTTTACTCCCATAGGACAGAAAATGCAGAAGAGATGGACAGATTCCTAGGTATGTATGAATTACCAAAGTTGAGTCAAGAAGATATAAAAATCCTGAACAACTCAATATCAATTAATGAGACTGAGAACATGATTAAAAACTTACTGACAAACAAAAGCCCAGGCCCTTATGGATTCACAGCAGAGTTCTACAAGAACTTCAGAGAATATTTAATTCCAACATTCCTTAAACTCTTCAATGAAATTGAGAAGGAAGCAATTCTCCCTAATTTATTTCTCAAGGCAAGTAATACCAAAACCAGAGAAAGACCCAACCAAGAAAGAGAACTACAGACCAATCTCCCTAATGAGCATAGATGCAAAGATACTCAATAAACTACTAGCAAATAGAATGCAGCAAATCATAAAGAAAATAATACACAATGACCAAGTTGGATTCATTCCAGGAATGCAGGGATGGTTCAATATTCACAAATCAATAAATGTTATACACCATATTACCAGACACAAAGACAAAAACCATATGATTATTTCAATAGATGCAAAAAAGCTTTCAACAAAGTCCAATATGCATTCATGATAAAAACTCTACAGAAAATAGGAATAGATGGTCTTTATCTCAAACTCACTAGAAGAAAGATAGCTTCTTTAATAAATGGTGCTGGAAAAATTGGCTTGCCACCTGTCAAAGACTGAAAATAGACCCAAGTCTTTCACCATGCACCAAACTCAAGTCAAAATGGATTACAGATCTCAATATTAAAATAGAAACACTAAATCTATTGAAAGAGAAAGTAAGTAAAAATCTTGAAGATATAGGGGTAGGCAGAGAGTTCATGAACAAAAACCAAACGGCATGTGAAACACTTGAAAGAATCAACAACTGGGATCTCATCCTACTGAAAAGTTTCTGCACATCTAAAGAAATCACCAGTAGAGTAAAAAGAAAACCCACAAATTGGCAAAAAATTTTAGCTGACTGTCCCTTGGACAAAGGTCTTCTATCCAGAACATATAACAAATTAAAAAACATCAGCAACCCCCCCAAATTCAAGACCCAGTACAACAATGGACATCTGAGATGAACACACACTTCTCAGATAAAGAAATACAAATGACAAATAAATACTTGAGAAAATGTTCAACATCATTAGTCATTCAAGAAATGCAAATTAAAACAACATTGAGATTCCATCTCATCCCAGTAACAATGGCTATTATTAAGAAATCAACCAATAACAAATGCTGGTGAGGCTGTGGAGAAATAGGAACCCTTCTGTACTGCTGGTGGGAATGCAGACTGGTGACACCACTGTGAAAATCAGTTTGGAGATTCCTCAGCAAACTAGGTGTAGAGGTCCCATTCAACCCCGCTATTCCCCTTCTGGTATTTTCCCAGATGATCTGAAAACATCATATCACAGCAATATATGTGCACCCATGTTTATAGCAGTGCAATTTGTAATTGCTAAACTGTGGAAGCAACCCAAATGTCCATCCACTGAAGATTGGATAAAAAAATTGTGGTACTTTTATATAATGGAATATTACTCAGCTATAAAGAAAGATAAACTCAAGGCTTTTGCAGGTAAATGGTGACAAATAGAGACCATACACATAAGTGAAATAAACCAGACCTCCATGTGTAAGCAATGTAGTGTAAGAACCTGAAACAATGAATAAAAATTAGGAGGTATGACAGATATTGTGAAACAAAAGGAAAATTCTCAAAAGTAAAGAGCAACTAAGGTAAGGGAACAGAAAAGAAAGAAGGGGAAATTATATATATATATAGGATAGTTAACATAGCTGTACTACTGACTTCTATTGCTTTACTGAAAGGAACAGTTAATGATTAACTAGTTGATCAGTCTTGCATGTCTGTATTTGTTTTCCTGAGAAACCACTTTGAAGATATCAATATATAATACAACAACCATTGTTAATTTCCTACTACTTTGTCTGTAACTCTGTATTGCATGTATTGTTTTTACACTGTTTTGTAAATGGATGCCTATTTGTTAATATGTCTTCCTTCTTTTATTCTTAAAATAAATTTAAAAAAAGAACTATCCAGGTGAAGATATATACCCACTCTTCCCCTTTAAGCATTCCTGTCTCCCAAATTTCTCCTTTTTCACTGATCACTTTTCTCCCCTCTCCTCTGCTCTGTCCATAACAACTTTCCCCAAGTCATCCTCTCTATCCACCCCTCCTATCATGTCATTTTCGGTGTGTGTCAGAGTTCTCTTGAAAAATAGAATGTACAAATTCCACCAAAATAATGTATACACACTTCAGGAAAAGAAAGATAGTATGATGTTTTTTCAGCAGATGGTGTTGTTGTCCTAAGCGGGGGGCACCCTAGAGGATGTCATGTACTGCAGAAAATCCACTACACTGCTGGCCCTTAGAGAAGAAATTTAAAATGTGTGTACAGCAATAGCAATGACCACCATTACCCAAGCAACAGTTCACCATACTAACAAGTGTCTTAAAGCTAATGACCACCTCTTTGAGCACCTCTTATAATTGTAGAGGCCAAAAGTAACTTGAGTTGATTTCATGATGCCTCAATAAATTTGATATTAGCATATTTATTCAAGTTTGTCTTTTCCTGGTGTGTGTACAATTTTTGGTGGACTCTGCATATGCAAGATGTTTATTAGGGGGCTGGCTTGCATGACCAAAAAGGCTCTCTTCTAGCTGGAGAGCCACAGGAATTAGTGGCCAGGCTTAATCCTAGAGGCCTCAGGCCCAGGAAAACCATTAAGACGGAAGCTCCTGGTTTGAGCTGAGACCCAAATCTCCTTAAAGACTGCTTATGTACATTCCCAAATCCAAAGACAAGGAACTTTCTCATATCCAGGGAAGTTGCAGAGAAATGTCCCACCACAGAAGAAAGAGTGTCATGATGTTTTATCCAAGCAGCAAATTGACTGGATTATGACACCCACATTGAGAATACACCTTCCCCCCACAGTTCTGTGACCCATGAACCAATTTTTTCTGGAAAATACACTCATAGGCAGACCCAGAATCAATGTTCAACCAGCTCTCTAAGCATCACTCATTCCAGTCAAGTTGATGATAAAATTAACAATCACGCCTTCATTTTCCCCTGCCTTGTCCTCTTTGTTTACTGCCTATTTCATTATGTTGCTTTTCTTAAGGATGAAAAATTAGGCTTCTATTAATTTCTCTCATTTATCTCCTTATACTCAGCATATCCTTAGCAAAGAAAAAACCCCCATTAGGACACATTCTCCTTAGAAGACAATGAGCATAAGAAAATTGTCCTCTACCACATTTTTTCTATATGTGTACAAAAGGAAATGAAAACGGAGCTCACACTAGGACAAACACAAATCGATAAAACCACATTATCATCAATATTCAACTTGAATCATACATTTAAGATGATACAAACAATCAAAACAGAAAAGATTTCGCTAATTGCAACATCTGGCACTGGAAGGATTTGGAAAACGCAGCACACAAAACAGTGCTGGTGGAAGTACAAACTGGCTCACACTTCCTGAAAGACGGTTTGGTAGGAGTCATTTTTCAGTTTTAAAAGAAAATATATAATTTAACTCAGGAATTATACTTCCAGGAATAAGTACACTGCCAGAAATAAATAAATGAATATGTAATAAATGAATACGTAATTAGAGATAAGTGTAAACAGTCGGACACAGTATTGTTTATCACAGTAATGTTTATAATACAGAAAAGAAAAAAACTACCTAATTATTCACCATAGAGAATCATTTTAGCAACTTGCTTTACATCCATATGGAGGATGCAGTTATTTTACACTGATGTTGTAATCAGCATTTTCCTAAGCCTTTTAGCAGTAAAACTATGTTGTCAAAAACTTTCTATAGATGGAATATATGAAAGGATACAAGAAGAATTCCTCTGTTTGAAAAGGGGTGAGACATCTGGTAAAACTGATACCTGCTATTGTGATGTACATGGCTTTGGGGTCATTCACAAATATTCTTCTCATTATCATGGCTAAATTTCCACAGGAGAATTTAAGGGACAAAAGATAGCTATAAACTACATAAGTATACAAAATTTGTTCCAAAAAAGTCAGTGAATGAAGACAGTAAAGTCAGACTCTGTTATCAGGAAAACAAGTTCTTTTAGTCAAGGGAAGGGCTCTCAGAATTCTGGGGATGGTGCAGGGTGGTTCTCCTGCGGTATTCCCTCTAAGTGGGTAGTGTTCCAACATTCAGAACACTTCATCCCTGGTTCTATCTCAAGGGCAGGTAGTTCCCTCCTTACTATTCAGCTTACAGAGCTTTTAGACTGGGAGAGTCTGTTATTGATGTCTCTTAAAATATAACATAATCAGCTGAAAGAAACCCGTTTACCTACCACCCTGCACACATCAAGGGTTAGGGTGAAAAGTAATAAATTAAGTGAAAAGTGAACTCAGGCTAAGACTCACATTAACCACTGCATGCCATCTTTCCTGATTCTTAATGTCTTTGGGTTGCCTTCTGTAGAACTCATGATGTAAGCCACTCTCTATGTGTCCTCCCACCCTAAATCAAGGGTGACAGATGTGACCAAAAAAGCACACCAAAGCATTGGGGTGTGATTTCTAGACTAATCAAAGAAGGCATTGCAGCTTGTGCTTTTTGCTCTTGGACATTTTGCTCTTTGGGAAGGTAGTTACCTTCCCCTGAGGACACCGGGACACGGAGACGACCATTGACAAGAAAGGCAGGGCGGTGCTCAAGAGGAGGAACCTGCCCGCCATCTGCACAAGTGGATATTTAAACCTCAGTCAACCCCTCCAGTGCCTGCAACCCCGGCTGACATCCAGCTGCAACCGCTTGACAGATCTTACGTGAGAATCGAAGAGGAGAGTCTTCTCAGATTCCCCAACTCACAAAAACCAACTGGCTGAGAACAACTTTAACTACCAGGTATATGGAACTCAAACTGAGATTTCTCAGTATCTAACCTCTCCACATAGCGCACATTTGTAGAAAACTTTCTAAAGTCCATATGAAAAAAAAAATTTAAATTCCTTATCATAAGCCAGGACACATTTTTTTTCAGCTTTTTTTACTCTCATCTCTTTGGGTTAATATTAAAATCTCAATCATCTCCCTCACCCTCACTCCAAATAGGATTTTAGACTTACTAGCTCTAAAAAGGCTGGTACAAATACATTCCAACAATTGCTATGCATTTGTGCAGTTAGAACTACACCCAAGCTACAGTGATGGATATTGTTGGATGAATTAGTGCACAGAAAGCAGTATTTTTCTTTCCACATAAAACTTTCATAAAGCAACACAATGACCATTTATTTGCCAAAGAATTTGAGTGATTTTTTCTCATGTCATAAAACCCTTATTAAGCAGCCTGAGCCATGTTATTTTTAAATTGCAAATAATAATTAAGTTATTTGTTTACAAGTAGTATGTCACGCACTTTTACTCCAGGATCTGTATCTGTTATTATGATAAATAGCCTTCATAGATCAATCTATGTAAAAGGGTGCTATAAAAACAAAAGTTCAATGCAACAAATACCAGTGATGCCCACTTTGTAAGGGGTACTATGGTTAGAAAACAAACCCTCATGGAGCATTTACACCAAGATTTGAATAAAATAAGCCTTAAACCAAGAAAACATAGGTAGTAAGAGCAATCTTTATAGACAGTGTTTCACCAAAGGTCTAGAAGAAATAAACTGGCTCATTCCAATGTTCTGTGAACAGGTCCTGGCACAGGAAAGATGCCCAAGGGACGAGGCTGGAGCAAGTCATTCTCAGAGTCAGTTGGAGGCCACTGAGGAATAAATAGCAGGGGAGTGATGGCATGGGAATAAAATAAGTAAAGGTTTTGTAAAAGAAATCATTGTCTCTCATGAAAATACATGACATTAAAAACAAAAATTGAGAATAGAGGACAAACAAGAATGCAGGTGGAGAAAGTAATTCAAGAAGGAAGCAACTGCAATGATTGAAGCAAGATGAAAGATTAAGAATGGGTTTAACTCAGAGTGTGGCAGAGACACGGAAAATACAGACAGATGGGAAATTGTTTAAAGGGCATCACTTGGCAGCACTTGCATAGGAAAAACTTTGACTAGAAAAAAAATAGATGCTCCGTTACTGGACGTAGTAATACTCCAGGTGAGTTTTATTCTGATCCTTATTTTTTCATATCCACAAAAATGTCCCTAGTAAGGAATATTAGTCAGGAAAAGTGTCCTGATCAGAATACTCAATGTTGTTTGTGATACATGATGGCAGCAATATAAGCACAAAATAATCCAGAGTGCCTATCGAAATATTACCAATGGTATGATAGTACTACAGATTTCTAATTATTCTTCCTTCTTCCTTCCAGGGGAAGTCTGGCACTACTTTTTCCTCTTTGGCAAATTTTCCATCATTTGTCTCTCACTTATTGCGGCATTCGTTCAGCGAATATTTAAGGAACACTTACACTTTGCGAATCGCTCTTCGAGGGTCAGGGGACGCAGTTACCATCACAACTAACGACAGCTTTTGGCTTCATGTTCCTACTGGGGTGTCAGGGAAGAGGCACTGGTGAGTAAACAAGACACACCAATGAAATACGTAGCGTGACGAATAGTTGCAAAAGTGGTGGATGAGAACAACTTCTTTAGTCGCTAAAACAAACTTTTTAAAATACAAATAAGGGAGAAACAGTCGGAATATAACAGAAGTTCAAAGACAGACTCAGATGTCATCCTTTCATCTCCACTCTGTATTCCCACCACCTAAATTTAAGAAGTTCATCCTTGCTCTTGGACTTCAGAGCACTTTGCTTATACAGCTGCATAGCATACACCTGTCATATTACCGTAGTTGAATACTTTGTGTCCCTTGCTCAAGTCTGGTGTTATAAATCAAGTGTAAAAATAATGGTAAGGAGACAACCATTTTTCTTATATTTCAATAGTATATTATAACAAATGAATCTCATTTTTCCCTAATGCTCTTCGGGTATGAGAAATATCTATTTATAATTAATCAGAAAATGTATATTGCTAAAAAAAAGTATATTTCTCAAGGAAGATTATATTTATAAATAGAACTTTCTATTTTGAAAACTTATTTTTACAAACACCATCTTTTGAGCTTCACAAATTTAATGATGCTTGCATTTGACCAACTGCAGATTTTAGAATGCACAAGGGCCTGGGGATAAGCCCAAGGGCACAGCACCCGGCTGGTAAGTGCAAGGTCCTGAGTTCAATTCCCATTACCAAAAAAAAAAAAAAAGAATGTGCAGAATTTGTTTTGCATATGTGAAATAAGTCACTTTGCCATCTATTAGCAACCAGCCACATCACAATCTCTGAATCTGAGGTAGTTAAGAATTGCTCATTGGGGCCCGCAGTGGTAGCACAAGACTAGATCAGAGCACTTGGGAGGATGAGGCTTTGAGGCCAGTCTGGACTACATAGCCTGAGGTTCAAACTACCCACTAAAATTGCTCATTTGGGCTGTGAAAAGTAACAAATGTCAAGAAGATACCATAACCATGATATAATTCTTCAGTTATCTGAGATTTTCCTTTGAAAAGTACCATTTGCATTTTGCCAATCTTGTTTTAAAGTGTGAATCTGAAGCTTCTCCCAAAACTACAAATTAATGTTGAGGTTTTTAAAAGGGAAAGAACAAATGAATTCACTTAATATTCATGACCCAGTTGGTAATGCATCTTAAAAATTAATAGCTTTGTGTTTTTAATGAAAGAATTTGAACATTCCTTATAATGTGTAATGACTACATTTATTTTATATAATGAAGGTAATTCACCAAGTACACTATGATTAGCTGTTAGCTGCAAAGGGTACTCACAAATCCCCATGCTAGAGGAATTATGATTTGGGGGTAAGCTATTTCAAACTTCAATAACTTTGTTCCCTTTGGGTTATGGTAGGAATATGGTTTATTGATTTTTCTCAGAACATCTAGTGCTTTCCAATGAAACAAAAGTTTCAACTATCTTCATGCAGTAATTTCAAAACTCTCCTCAAACCATAAACAAAGTTTTGTTTATCTATATATAATTTAGTGAATAAGAGGCAATACATATTATAATGAGGATCAGGCTCTTCATGTCAGCAGAAAAGAAATGCAATTATAGATAAAAATCATCATCCAAAGTAATAACTTTCTGTGAGAGTCCGGATCACAGTTTTATAGCACATGATTTATAACCCTTTCTTTTACAAGATGTGCACTTTTAAAAAATATGTTCAAAAATATTAGG
The DNA here is from genome assembly GCF_000276665.1 of Chinchilla lanigera. NCBI lineage: Eukaryota > Metazoa > Chordata > Mammalia > Rodentia > Chinchillidae > Chinchilla > Chinchilla lanigera. The sequence continues at coordinate 12,140,754 of NW_004955448.1, read as the reverse complement.
GTACACTAAAACAGATAAAATGTATTTCATGTGATTCTAAAGTCTTTATACAACAATATTAATGACCTTACTAATTAAAATAAAAAGTAAAATCACAAATAGAAAACATATCAAATATTTGGAAAGAATTAAGTAAATCATTTTTAAACTGCAAAAATGAACAGTTATAAGATTTTATTATAGATTTTTAAAGCACTTTTAAATTAGTAGATAAAAGATTATATGTTTATTAATATATCATGTATAAATTTGGTTATCTTGACATATATTCTATAAATATGGACTAATAAGACTATGGATAAATTTCTGTTTTTATCTTTATAATTTTTTGCTATACTAGATGAGAAGTAATTTTTCTGAAGAATATAATCTTTTTTACACTAATGATGTAGTATCACTACATCATTTTTTAATTTTAAAGAGAAAAAATGATACAGAATTTCAAACCTAGATAATAGGAAATTAACAGTGGTTATTAAGTAATTGCTCAGATTACAAAATACAAGCATGCAAAATTGATCAAACAATATAAGCACTAACTGTTCCTTTCAGTAAACTAATAGAAATTAGTAGCACAATTACCTTAGCTATCATGTGTGTGTATATATATAATTTTCCCTTTCTTCTCTTCTCCTTTCCCCCATCCCAGTTGTTCTTTCCTTTTGAGCAGTTTCTTTCCCTTTCACGGTACCTATTGTATCTTTTGGATCTTATTTACTCTTTCAGTTTCTTACACTAGGGAGATAATACAATATTTACACATATGAGTCTGATTTACTTCACTTATGGGCATGGTCTGTTAATCAAAATGTTTATTTATAGATGACACACATTTATCTCCAACCAAGTTAGCATAAATTTCAAATTATTAGTTTCCATTTTACTTTTACCATACAATTCGCTTTCTTCATATAAAAAGTTCATTAGAGCTGGGCGTGGTGGTGCATGCCTGTAATCCCAGCACTTGGGAGGCTGAGGCAGGAGGATCGTTGCAAGTTTGAGGCTGGCCTATGCTACAAAGTGAGCTTAAGGCCAGCCTGAACTGCACAGCAAGACCCTGTCTCAAAAAGACAAAAAAAAAAGTTCATTGTGCACAAATATGAAAATAATACTAATAAGCTGCCTCTTACTGAATATCTATTTTATGCCAGGCAGCATGTTCATTATTTTTAATGATCCCAGAAACCTTTTGAAGTAGTATGGCTTTTATTTCACAAATGAGAAAGTTGAAATCTAATTGAATATTTTCCCTACAGTTGCACATCTCAGAAGTCTGGAATTTAACACTTTTCTAGAAAACTCTGTCCAATCTTGTGCTTTTTAAACTACCTCACAGCAAAATAGAAAGACAGGTGTGATAGAGTTTTAAAATAAGTAGGAAGCACGTTCCAACCTGGAAAATTTCACAATCTAGTTTTAGAAAAAGATATAAGAACATTATATGACTGTTAAAATAATTGATAGTAACACTGCTATTATTTATTTGTCAAGGACTGTGCTAAAGCATTATGTTGACTACCCACTTTATTCACACAACAGTCGTATGACCGGTTTCAGCATAAATCTCATAAGTGTTCCTTAACCCCTTAATCTGCACCAGGGCTCGGCATCACAGGCTCATCCTAGCTTGTTCTGCTCCATCTTGGTGGCTTTCTAGATATTACTGAATGAAAGGCTTCAGGAAGAAAATTGGTTCTTCTTGCTCCTACTCACCATGAGTGTTGGGTTAATAATATCCTTAGTTACTGTGGGCTGATCAGGTCTGCAAACTCCCAAACATATGGAGAAGGATAAATAAAAAGAGGTGAATGGAATGATTCAGGGCTCCAGGAAGATCAAAGCCCTCTCACAGAATCTGAGATTCTCTTAGGGCTAAGAGCAAGACATTCTCTGGATGGCCTGGATTTATGTGGTTATCAGAAGAAGGGAGGGGAGTACTGTACTCAAGAAGGGAGGAATCACTCAAGGACTTCTCCAAGTAAGGTATTAAATTAACCCACCCAGTAGTGAGATGCCTGGGGCTATAGTCTTTATCTAGTTGAGATGGGATCCAAGTGTCCTTGGCTGTGATCTTCTTTCATCCTCTGAGGCTTTCCGGCTTCATCCACCATTACAGGTTTTAGTAGGGATTAGTGACTCACAGAGATTCACCCACTATGAGTCTGCCATTTCTAAAGGAGCCTAGGCCTTAGACAGATTCACAAGTGAACATGAAAAGCCAATTGGTTAATTTAAGTCCCGCTAGAGTCTACTTTATAGTGGTCTCCATCACACAAGGTACTGGTCAGGTTTAAAAAATCATTAGGCAAAAAAAAAAAAAAAAAAAAATTACCATTTATCTTTCCTGAATCATTTGAAATAACCAAAGAAAGACTCTACTCATTATTTAGAGTAAAATGCTTTAAAATTCCTTTATCTCATCTCTGTCTCTCTATCTCTGTCTTTGTCTGTCTCTCTTTCAGCTGTCATCAAAATCAATTCGCCTTTCTTTCTTAACATTCTAAAACCCTATCCGATTTGGTTTTGTGGCATCTTTCCTCATCCTCCACCATCTATCACTTACTAGATCTCCTAACTTCCTAACCTGCGTGCTAGGTAAAATAGTGATAACCTGGGAAAGGAACACAGCCAGCCTGAAACTGGGGTTCCTATGAGATCACTTAGAATAACTCTAAAGAAGAGTCTGTCCAGATTTTATTGATGGATTTTAATGGGGAGTTATGGGGATTAGTGAGACAGGCTTGGGTGGAGTGAGGCAAGTGGAAGCATGAGATTGGAGCAGCAAGACCAGCTGAGCAAAAATGGCTGCATGGCAACATGGCGGCAGCTCAGGAGGACAGCTAGTGTCTCGTGGTGCCTGAGAAAGTGAGAGAGGTGTTGACAGGCGATGGGACCCAGGATATGACCACATCCTGGGCTCAGGTAACAAGAAACAGTTGCTCTGTGAATTCAGGCCCCTGGGGCAAACAGGGGCAGACTTATCCCTGGGCTTCCTTCAAATCATTGGCTTTATCACCTGATTCCAATTCTCAACAAAGGTTGAGGCAAAAGTGAAACCACAGAATGAGTAAAAGAGATAGTTGTGAGTATCTTGTGCATCACACTAATGAGCGTTTGGGGTTTTTTGTGCACTGTGAGGGCCTTTAAAGTTTATGAGCAACATCATGACAAAGGCAATATTGTATGAAAGTTAACTGAGCAATAGTTTACTGAGTGAACTGGAGGACAGGGGAAATTAAAGCTAGGGGATTACAAAGAGTGATTATCAAGACCTAAGAATGATGTGCTAGGTACTTCTTGCAGAGGCAGTAAGAATGGAAACAAATTCATAGATTAAAAATAATGATGTTACAGGAAAGAAATGTAAAAGAATTGCTGGTCAATTGGCTATGAGCAGCGCAGGGAAGAAAAGAATCAAAGATGATTTCAGTTTCAAGGTTGGCTGAATATAAGAATGGTATAGATGTACAGGAAGTCCAATATCATGACTTCCACTGCCTTTGACACTAGAAAATTATTTATTACAATGTTTAAGTAAAATTTAATCTGCATTTAATATCCTGTTATTAATTTACTTCTGTATTAATGAATTTTCATCAGTGCTAGATTACTCACTGGCAAAGTAAAGAATAGCAAAGTACCAGAAAAAGGTATATTTTTCCAAAGAAAGTGAAGAAACAAACAAAGAACAATAAGGAGGTTAGCATCTCACCTGAAACTCTATCCAGTAAAGAGAAAAAAATAGTATTTTATTGTTCTTTATTAATCTCACCAAGTATCCACTTCAGTTATTGTCCTTAGCACAGTAAATTGGCATTATTGGGTACAGTGTAATCATTGTCTTTAATCCAAAGGGGAAGTCTTATTTGCTCCATGGAAGGGTTGTAGTTTGAAAGAAATTCTTAAAATACCAGCTAACCTAAGCTTGTAAGTAGGACAAGCTCCATTGGGATTTGTTTCATATTGACTCATATAGTGATATTTGTAAGTGAAAAATATATGCACCAAGTTTTGATATATAACACTTAATACAGGTGAGAAATTTTAGGAAACAGGCGAGGGGGTGAGTTGGGGTAAGGCAATCATGCAGATGTCCTGGCGTGATTTACCTGACAACCAATGGAGATGCAAGTGTTCCTGTGTCTAGGTGTGCAGCCATATGTACTTTAGGAAGCTGCTTTGGTAATAATACTGTCAAAATCTGATACTATTCAATATCCTGATTGGATATCCTTGGTCATTAACTTATGGTCACTGAGAAAATTCTTAAAAATCTGACATCTTAAGAAAGAGACAGCATAGTAGACATCTACTTAGCAAAGTAAGCCATTCAGTTAGCCATATTCCTATCAGTAATCTTGTACTCTGACCACTTGGCTAGGCTGAACTGCACTTCCTGGAATGCCCTTCTTGGCGTTTCCTGTTAGAGTGGATTGGCCATAAGACAGTGCAGTAGGGAACTGGGGGGTGAAAGGAAAGCAGCAGTGATTTTGTGATTTTGTTGCTCATGTACGATACCTATCTCCTGTGTGTTGCATGAGACAGCAAGGAGGCCACGCCTGCTCTACTTGCCTCCGTTCTGCTCCACCATTACCAACTCCTGGGCCACATACGTGCTTAGCACCATAACAGTGAGCCCCTGCACTTCCTCAAGAAACCTGCACCGTTAACGTCACAAGCATAAGACCCGACACTGCAATAAGTCTTGGAGCCCTGTCAGTTTGCTCTTACTCTTCCAATTTATATCCATCTTCCCTTCCTACTGCTTCTCCTGCGGACTTCATGCTCCAGCACCAGATCAGATGTGAAGAATGAGCAATAACACAGAGACTGCCTTTCCACATCCACAGTTGCATAGGCATACCCCATGCGTCTGTGCCCTGGTGGTTATGCTTTTGATGTATGCACTACCAAGTTTAGTAATGTGAGGAGCCAATCTAAACACTAAAAGCTATGCAGCACCCACTATGTGTCAGACGCCCTCCTAAGCACTGGAGATCCAGAAAGTAACAAAAAAGATGTCCCTTCCCTCAAGGAATTGAAGTAATAATGGAGAAAATGGAAGAAAATTACCATATAAATAAACCAGAATAAAATGCTGAGAGTCTATTAGTTTCCTATTGCTATTGCAACAAACTCCGTGGCTTAAAGTAATACAAATTTATTACCCTATGCTTCTGGAGGTTAGAAATTTGAAATGAATCCTGGCTAACACCCAAGGGGGGAGCGGGGCTATGTTCTCACAGAGACCCGGGGGAGACAGTGTCTCGGCCTTTTCCGGTTTCTAGAGGAGACCTGCGTTCTTTTATTCGTGCTCCTTGCTTCCTCTGCAGCATTGATCACTCCAGCCTCCTCTCCCATTGTCTCACTCACCTCTCCCTTGGCATGGACTCCTCTGTCTTAAAAGGGCTCTTGTGCTTGTATGGAAGCCACTAGGAAGACACAAATTGATCTTTTGGTATCACAGTCCTTAACTTAATCACATCTGCAAAATCCCCTTTACTGGACAAGCTCACATATGCACAGGTCCCAGCGATTAGCGCATGGATATCACGGAGGGGCGCATCATGCAACTCATCATGGCTAAACTACTTTGTGTTTGGAAGGAAATTAACAGGATAATGGGACATATCTGCCAGTTCAGTTTTTAGTTTTAGTTTGTTTTTTATTGTTATAGTGTGATGAGAGATACATAGCATCTTTGAACAGCAACTAGTATTCTGTTCAAAGGAGAACAGTATTCTAGCTAGATAGAAGGGTTAAGACCCCTAGGGGAAAAAGTTGGATATACTTAAGGAAGAGAAAGGCCACTTCAGACAGATTATATGAAGTAGGGTGGGTGTGTGGTATAAGCATACATAAAGAGATATCCTGAGGCCAGTGGTCATAAGCCTTGTACTAAGCAACAAGGTTTTATTCAAGGTATAGGAGGAGCTCAAGGAGGAGGGGAATCAAGTAGCAGTTATTCTCTATTCTCTTTCTCTGTTTTAGGTTTTTCATAGCCCAATCATTATCTGTAACATTTTATACTCGATTTTTTATTTCCTAGTGAGGTCTGTGGACGGGTCACATGCACATAGTCTGGGTGCTTGCAGAAATGCAGACTCTCAGGCCACATTCAAACTCCCGAAGCAGAATCTGCATTTAATATTGTTAGATGAGTTGTAGGCACTGGTGTGTGAGGTAGAGTTGTAAGAAACACTGCAGTAGTCTTGAAAAGAAAGACAATGACTTAGCCCGGGATTGAGGTATGGAGATCATGAAAAGCGATCGGATGTAGGATATATTTGAAGGTAGAAACAGATTCCAATTGCTGCTGGGCTACTTGTAAATGAAAATAGGAGGGAAAGAAATCTATAAGAATAGCATAAATTTGGCCCTGAGTAATTAGAGCTGATGTTCCTGCTATTAACTGAGATGAAAGAGACTGAGAGAAGAGTAGGCTGGTTACTTGTCCATTTGATGTGCTGTCTTTGAGATGCTTAGTGGACATCCACGTGGCGAAGTGAGCATTCAGTTAGCCATGCTCCTATCAGAGGCTCACACAGGACATTTGGAACCCAAGGAAATATTTCAAATGACTTAAGATGATTATCAGGGAGCAATGTCTCTATGAGCACTTCACAAGAAAAATGTCAAGCAAGCAGAGTATTTTCCTGGGCTGTCATCTTATAAAAGCCTATGCGTTCTAACTGAAGACAAATGGCTGACTTATCTAAGTGTACTGAGATGTTCCATAGCCAATGTTACATATGCCATAGAGCAGGGGTGGTGAACCTGCCGCATGCATCTTGCTTTTCTGTAAAGACAAAAGATGCTCATCTGTGAGTTGTTTTTTCTAAATTAAAGCCTCAGCGTTCATGTTTATTTGCAGTGTTGGCGATAGGTAAGAGGGTTTGGGGTTGCAATTGGAGCACTCCTCTCTGAAAGGTTCGCCATCACTTCCATGTGAGGAAGGTAACTATCAGTCAGGGTTCACTAGAGAAACAGGTTTAATGCAAGACATATGAATATATATGAATTTATAAAATTGGTTTACAGTGGCCACCCACAGAGTCAGGTATGGAAGGGTGCAGAAGGTCTATCTATGCCCTGTACATGTGAAGGATCCAATCAAAGGCCTGAAGCTAGCCCTAGTGTCCCATGCAAGTTTGCATCAGGAGGCCAAAGAGTCTGCAACTGAAAGCTGAGGGTCTGCCCTGGAAGATGGAAAAGCCTGTGCTGGAAGCCAACAGACAGTGTCCAAGGCGAAGGCAAAGACTGGAGCTCCTCTGAAGAAACAGAAGAACCTTCCTTCTTTATCTCGCTTTTACACTATTCTGTCGACAATCCTCCCTAAGGTGAGTCTTCCACACCCAGAGCTATGCTAATCCGGTCTAGCTGGATGTTTCTTACTCAAATTGATCAGCTAACTATCACAGTAGCTTTGGCTTGGTGGTGCAGATCCCTCACAGTTCTTTTGCACTCTTCTCAAAATTTGGGTCTCGGCGTGGTACTGATTACTGTGAAATTCACAGATGAGTTTCAGAATGGGAATGTAAATGTTGGGAACATGAAACAATAGCTGATGCTTAAAACCGTGAGAGAGAGGAAGCCACTACTTTGTGAGAGGACAGAGACAAAACTGAGATGAGAGATGATTCCAGGAGCACTTCCCACATGGAGGCAGGGTAGAAGAAGCAGAAGCAGGAAGGGAATCTGAGACAAAGGACCCAAAGAGGTCATTTGGAACCCTAGGAAATAAATGTTTCAAAGAAGAAGTCTTCACAATAATGTCAAATGCTGTTGATTGGTTAAGATGTGGAAAATTATTTACCACTAAATATGACAAAGTTCCTGGTTAATATAACTAAAGTGAATCTCAAACAGGGAGTGACTGACTCTACACATTGCTAGTAACCTCCAAGCACAGCCTTTATTACTGCAGCCCTCTGTAGGAGACTCCTGTCTAATGCGAAGGTGGGGCAGGCTCTAACTTAAGCTAGTGAGACCAATGTCGCACAAACACTTGTAGAATTTATGTCATGTCACTGAATCTTGGGAAAGATCTACATGCATCACGGATGAATTATAGAAATACTATAACTATCTGTAAACTCTTCTCCCAACTGGTTAGCAAACAAAAGGAGCTTAGGATAGGAGAGGAATCTTATCTGAACTTTTCTGAAGTTCAGCCTATTGTTTTAAAAAGTAATGACTTTTTTCTTCAAATGCAAAACAAAAGTGATTACTTCTTATAAATATGCATTCTTTTGAAAAGAAAACATGGCATTCATGTTAATAATCTTTTTTTCTTTTCACATTTTTCTCTTCTAGCTGGTTTCAATGCGGTGATGAAGACCCTTTCTGAGCTAAAGAGAGAAGGCGAGGTGTAGGAACAGAGGCAGCAAGTAGATATGTTTTTGCAAAACTTTGCTGGTAAAGAAAGCATAGAAATATGGTAGAGGGAAATATAAGATCAAAGGCAGGCTTTTCTTAGGTGAGAGATGTTACAGTATATTTGATGATGCGAATTAATCAATAATGATAAATTTGGTCTGTTAGAGGAGAAAACAGGAAAATCTCTGGATTCAGTGAAAAAAAGAATGTTATATATGGTACATTAAAGGCTTCAGCCTTGGTTAAAAGCAGAGTTCAAACTGAAAGTCATTTTTCTCATTAACTAAAGAATTGACATTCTGTTTTGTACCTTAGTCCCTTGTGAATTTTGTTAGCAGGAAACAGCAGCCCAAGTTTGAGCACTATGAGACACTGACAAGACTTCGTCTGTAAGGCTGACAGCACCACACTGAACTGTGACATATCTGCTGAGAAAAAGGTACCCCTTAGGGGGATAGATGAGGAGCCCAGCCAGCTGCGTCTGGTGACACATCTTCCCTTGCTGGGAGCTTGCTTTCAAAGCTTTTAAATGATGGCTTGAAAACTCATTACTCCTTCCTTCTCAACTCACACATGTATATTTTTACAATAAATATACCTTTAAGGAATGATAATTACATACAATGTTAATTTGATAAACTGAATCAACAAACCCCAAAGCAACTGATTTCCTTCACTCATTCTTACTGGATGGAAATTCTGTAAGGATTAGCAAATTACAACCAGGTGATAGTAAATACAACCAGTGGCTCTTATGTTTCTATAAAATCTATTTTGCCACCAAGAGTCCTGTTGGAAATAAGGCATAAGCTTTTATTTGACATTCTATTTTATTACTTAGTTTTTGCACTTAATTGGTATTTGATCCATATCTTTTTCAAAAGGTAATGAATAGGTCTAGGCCAGTTAAGACATTAAAAATCAAAGTTCGGATTCAGTTGAAGCTGGAAAAATATTGTGTGTGATATTGATGCTGTTGGTTATGCAAATCAGAAAAGCACAAGAAGCGAAAGTTATATCATTTCCGTGATGGATAGAAATGGGCTTAGGGTTGACAGGCAATCTAAAAATTACTATTACCTCTCATTATACCCTTCCAAGCATTTCCGCTGGTGCAGAATGGGATTTTAAACATCTTGATCAAGCAACAGGAATCTGCCTCATCACTTGACATCGTTGCTCATGCGGCAGGGCAATATTGTTGCTCTAAGTGGGATCCTGATGCTGTTGTGAAACGGCACGAGGCATCGCTCAGGAAGTGGGTTGTGACTAGAAATAGCCCGCAGAAATATAATGGTAGGCGTCATTTTGTCACTCATGAGATGATCAAAGACTTCACACAGAGATGGGCTGAGGGCAGCTTGTGTAAAGTATAAAATTCATTCTGCTATCCCATCTCAGAGAGGAAATTTAAATATCTTCCACCTTAGATTCATAGACTCTCAAGGCCTTAAAACTGTCCAGTCTCCAAATGTGTAAACAAGGAAGTGGAGCCCCACAGTTACACTCCCACTCTCACAAGCCGAATGCTGGGTATGAACTTGACTTGTGAGTCACAGGTGGCTGCTCTTTGTACCCCATATTTTTAAGATAAAAATGTGATAAGAGTCTCTTTGACCTAAAGATACAGATTTCTATAAGTTTAAAAATACTGATAGGGTAGCTTATTTAAAATATTTCAGGCCTTCTGGTATATTATATTATATTTGGTGTATATACATATAATATATAATATATATATATGTATATATGATGGTAACAATTCTTTCGGAGTCTCTAAGCTTCAGTTTTCTCACCTGTAAAATATGGAAAATAACACTTACCTTCTAGGCTAGCTAAGAGTCATATTTCAAGAGTTTTGAAATATAATTGCAAACTTAGTACAAAGTCTGGCATATGGTGAGTGCTCGATAAATGATGATAAATATCATTGTCATCATTATTATTGGTAGTGTAAAAAATAACAGAAACAAGCAAAAGAAGTTTATCATAGATTAAAAGCCTGGAAGAAGTTTGAGAAATTCCTATTCTTCTCTCTCATTTTGTGTAGCAGAACTATAATACCTTTCATCCACCCTGAATCTGCCCACAAGTGATGCTAAGAAAGAAGATAGTACTTCCTAATGGATGATTATGACTATGTAAATAATGCTATTTAACTGTTATAGTTAAGTACAGTTGGTTTTTTATGAGAAATTTCTGCAGTTCTAAATCACAGCGGCTGACAGTTTCTGAGGACAGTCTCTTAATTACGGATTATTGTGCAGAAATGTTTTCTCTGAGTAGGAAGGGAGAGAGAAGCTGTTAGGAGCAGGCAGAAATGTATTAGAGATAGCCAGAGAGCAAAGGACTTCTGTGAAATGAAGAATTCTCCTTTATGCCTAAGAAAGGCCTCTGATTACACCGAGAACTCACGGGAGCATAAAAACCACTTTTAGCACCATGTGAGGTAGTCTCTTCTTTTAGTTAAACCAGTGAAATGAGAACAATATTTCTCCAGTTGCAACTGCCAATTATTTAGGGAGTAAAAACTCAAGACACTTGGGAATAAGCCCCAAGCATGAAATGATGAAGTCATACCCAGAAATGGGCATGGCCTATGGCTGAAATTATGTTTCTTCAGTAACACTGGGTCTGGCAACAGACAAAGGAAATAAACTTCCGCTTTACTTAATTGAAGGTGGTTGTCTCCATTAGCGATAGTCCTATTTAAGTTAGTCATTGCCCGGGACTTGGGAAACAAGTCACTATTATCTATTCTGTCTTGGGTATGGACAACCTAATAAATGAAATTAATGCTTTTCGAAAAAACATGAAAAACAAAACTCAGAAAAAAAGACAAGGGTCCCTGAAACATTTGAAGATTAAAAAAGAATACCCTCATACTTCTAGGACTGTGTCTATTCATCTGCAATAGAGGATTATCTGACAGATCCTATTGGATTTGGTTGATATTTACACCTGATATCTGATCTAAATAGGCTATAAGACACCTTATTAATATGATCAGTGATAAGTGTTTTAACCAGTGATAACATAACAATACTTTTGCCTCATGTAAACCAGGCACTGTGATAAGTACCAGGGTTATGGGGGGTGGTGCAGATAGGGAGAATTATACATAATTCTTGACTTTAGGGTATATAAAAACCAGTATAAGAAATGGGTACTAAACAAGACACATACCTCAAAGTGAGAGATGAAAGTTTTTAAAATGAAACCTGATTTAGACTAGAAAAGTAATAGAATTTAAGCTCTAACCTGGAAGATGAGTAAGAATTAAATAAAGACAAATAGAAAAATGAATATTTTTTCTTTTTTTATTTTATGGGAAAAATAAAACAATTTCATAACAAAATAATAGGAGAGTAACAATAGTTAATACACTGCATATTATCTTCAAAGTAGTTACTTAGAGTATAAGATATGGGCATAAGAAATTCTTCAAATGATATTAGTACAAACCTCTCTTTTCAATGAACGAACAGGAACTAGTAGTATGACTAACCTGTATTTTTTCCTTTTCCCTTCCTTCCTTTCCTCCTTCCCCTACCCTAGTCCCTCTTTCCTTCTGAACAATTTCTCCCCATTTCACAATATCTATTATACGTGTTAGTCCTTATTTACTCTTTCATTTTCTCACACAAGGGAGACAATACTGTGTATATAAATATTTTGAGGCAAGGGCCCTGAGGCAAAGTTGATGCAGCTGAAAAACTGACAGAAGTTCAGTGAAACAAGCGTGGACTGAGGTGAGGATAGAGGACAAAGAAACACATCTCGTGACACAGGCAGCAACACGTGACGAGATCATACACGCCACGTAAAGAACTTTTCTAAGTGCAATGGGAATGTCATTGAATGGTTTTCAGTAAAGGGAGTGAAAAAAATTACACTTTAGAAAGAATAATTTGGGGCGATTCTACCTAGGCTCCAAGTGTGAACACAAGAGTATACGTATGCACATATTAGTAGGAAGTTGTCATGTCTCATGCGTTGTGATGGTAACTTAGACGACACAAGACCTAAGGAAAGAGGTTGATGCAATCAAAACCTACCCTGAGGAAGTGTCCATATGCCTGGTAATAGATTTGTTGTAAACTATGTCTGAAAGTTTAGACTCAGAGCACTACTATGATTTATGTTTGGAAATCCAAAGTAAGGATGATGCCGTTTACTGAAATGGAAAACATGGCCAAGTCCCTGGCTTGGAGGAAGGTGAGGGGAAAAGTGTAAAAGTTCACATATGGGAATGCTTCGTTGTAGACTATGAAAGGCAAACAAGGAAGACCAGGGAGGCATAGAACCCTTAAGAGAAGAAAAGAACTCTTAAAAGTCCATTTTATGTTGTTGATATTCTCTGCTTACCACACATACACACACACATTCACACTACATTATTTCCCACATCCTGAAATAAGCCTATTTGCATCAATTTCCTCTTTTCATCCAAGGGGGATGGCCTGCCAGAATGATTTAAAGTATTTTTCTTTTGCTGTCCGGTCATTTCTCTGATCTTTAATCATTTCAGTGTCTTGGGAGCAGACTTTGAACATTTATTCTTTTCTTTCAAAACTATCTTTCTAGATTTCCCTTTCAACCATATTCTCCGAGGTTATTCTTTTGGTCCTGTGGAAAGAATTGTCTTGTGATTATTATTAAAAAAATCATCTAGTATGCTCAAAATTTCAAAACTTTAATCTCAAGACAAATATCTCTCCTGGCAAAGATAAGGTGATCAATATGTATTTTTTAGAGGAGTTGTGGGATTAATGAAAGAAATGGTAGATTTTACTACAAAGACCTGAGCATAGTCAAAACCATACCAAATTTTAGAAGCCTAGAGACTTTGCCATCTAAAATTAAACAGACTTTCCTGAAAAAAAGGTCAAGAAGAATGCGGACATGAAAAATCACTTAGGTCAATTTAACATCAATTAGTGAACATAAGATACAAGACGTAAATATCTGCTATTTTGCGAATTTGAATAACAGAAGTTTACTGCAATGCAGAATAAAATAAATTAGCATTATGACTGGCATCAGCACAGGACTGCACAGAAGCCAGCATGGTCTCCTAGGACACTAGCCACTCTCCTTCACACAACAAAGGCTAAAATACAGAATCCGATCACAAACTAACTTGGGTAAAGCAAGAATCACAATGGAGTGATCTAGCAGGCAGATAAACTGACTCTAAGGCAGGCAGTGGGACGGAAAAAGGGATCAAGAAGGCCAAAGTATTAAGTCTGTAACATATGTGGGTTCAAAGTGTCCGAAGTTCTGGAGTTTGTCCTACTGTCCCTGTCTTTGGGGCTTCGCCTCTTCATTTTCTGCCCTCGGAGTCACTGGGAGGACTGACTATCGGGACATGCACTTAGCATCGCTGGTCCCACAGGAAGTGAGTCCACTCGGAAGAAGAACTGGAAGACATCAACACAAACAGTGCGACTGAATGAATGAAACAGATGTGAAGAGAGAAGGGGACTCTGCTTGCTCCCTCTCGGGGACCTCAAGAGTGGAAAGCTCCCCCACAGAGGATCAGGATCTAAGAGGAGAGATCAGAGGACACTCCACAGGGTGCACAGAACTCCAATCCTGGGAGCAGTCACGTATTTTCAGGATGAGGAAGTGTTACTCAAGGCCCAAGAGACAAAAAAGTTGGAGTGGCTTCGGGGAGTGCAGAAGACACTAGTCTTGCCGTGTGAACGAGGAGTGAGGGGGAAGGCATGCGTTTCAGAGCACGGTGATGGTCGGTAGGCGGCTTAGTCAGATCTCGTTCATCTCAGGGCAGACCAGCACTCATTAGGTCAACTACTAATTTTGAGAACTTCATAAAGCAATTTGTATTCCGAGACAGCAGCCTACAGTGTGAGGTCTGTGTCAGCTGCATTCCTTCTATGTATTTGTCAGATCCATTTTTCTCCTGCACTCTCAAAAGAAATGGTGGGTTAACCTACTTATTTCCCCAATTTACCTAGTCTTGGGGTACACAATGCTTCTTGCCTTGCATTGTAGAGAAACGAGACAGTTCTCAAAGAGGAGAATATATTTCAGAGTGAAATACCTCTTCCTGTTCCTTCAGTGTTCTCTAAAACTTAGCATCACCTCTGGTTATATTTGGAAATCAATCTATTGAGTGCTTTGCAGCTGTGCTCTTATCCAAGTTCTCAAAAGATCTCTTTTTCATAGCAAGAGCAGAGCAGGTGCAAACAATATTGGTTATTCTTAATGGGTGGTACTGCTTCTTGAACTAAACACTTAAGGTCTAGAAGGTCATGTTTTATGTTTACACGTCAATCCCATTTCCCAACGCTTGTGCCATTGAAATCACCTGGAGATCTTTTGAGATTCTTGGTGTCTCGCTCCCATCCACAGACGTTCTGATTTTATCAGTATGGGGTGAGAACTGAGTGCTCTACTGAGAGTTTTTCATCCTCCCCAGGTGGCTCTAATATGCACTAAATATCAGCAACCACAATTCCTCTGTTACCGTATGGAGGGGCTGTTATGAATATAAAAAGCCAGATGTCTCTTAAACCTACTAAAGGATGCACTATTTTCTATGACATTAGACTGGCTCCTTGAAGGAGCAGCAGAAATCTGCGTGATTGATCAGCATGGTGTTTGCTTTGTCCAGGCGCTCACGTGGGATTGGAGCGTCATAAACAGCACGGGGAGCTCCACAGAAATGAAGCGTTGTTCAAGGATCTACAACTTCTCCTCCAGAAAGGTGCCACTCTCCCCGGTTTACAGTCCCCTTGAAGTAGTCAAAGTAAGATTAATCCTCACGCATATCCCATAAGGCAGGAGGTGGGTTTTTTGAAGTACTTTTCCAGAATGGAAATGCCCTTGCTTTACAATATTTACACACAGCCAGCAGCTTTCAGAAGAGCAAATTCTCTCGAGAGCCCCGTGTATCTGAGACATTGTTTGGAAATTAAGTGCTGTAGAATGAGCATGCTGAACCATTCCAGATCATATTCATCCAATTTTTCTTGCTTGAGTTTGTCATCATTTTATATCTTCTCTTAATTTTAATTTGTTTTTGAGGCTATAAATAAAAATAAGGAACAGTGATTGCTTTGATGAGCATGGGTTTGACTGGTCAGAAGAGTATGAAGGACTTCTGCTCAGCTGATTTATTGAGGCAGTTTTTTAATTGTAATTTCAGTGTTGATTGGATGAAAATTCAAATTACAACGGATGTTTTTAGAAAGTTATCAAGTCAAACGTACAGAAATTCTACTTAGATGTAAGCAGCTCTTCTCTGCAGCAAACGTGACTGAAAAATGTACCCCATTCTTTTTCAGCACTTTACAAAAGCAGTCATTATTTGGAAGAGCCAAGACAAAAGGTATGTGAATAAGAAAAAAGGATTTTTCTCTTCTAACACTAATTAATTCACACAGTCTTTTGAACTAGAGTGCAACCCTTTTGTGGTCTGAATTAATTTTCTCTCAGGGGAAAAAAACCTGCTTCTGTTTTAAGACTAGAAAAATGATCCCTGCATTTGGCCAAGAAAGTTCAAAACAATTAGAGTGACTGTCTAAATGAATAAGAAGTTAATTCTTTGTCTTTCTTGGGAAAATAACTTGCTGAATTAAGAGAAACAGGAGACTAATGTAACTTAGAAAAGGCAGGTCCAAGTAGTCCTCAGGAAGTATTCTTCCAGAATGCACAATTTGAAAAAAGGATAGGTAGGGAGAGAGATGCCCCTAGACTATCTGGAACCTAACTGCCTCATTCTGTTATTTTCCATACTTTATTTTTAGAAAATGTTTCTGCATTAGCAGGAAATTCTTGAATAAATGTGCAAGAAATTGTTTGAACAGAAGTGCACTTTGAAATTAGTAACTCCATTATCTTATTACTTTAAACATCAATTCAATTCTTCCCATGTAGATCTCCAGAGTAACTTGTGGTTAGTTTCCATCTCATGAATGTTAAGATTTGTTTTAAATTTTAGCTTCTAAGCATTTGTTGTCACTGAAGTGTCAAGATAGAGAAGAGCCTTGAATATCAGCAAATTCAGGATCTGCCGCCCTAGTGGTTATCTTGAAATTGGTTTTAAAGCTTTAATTGACACAAAAAGTGTAAAGTATGATAGGAAATGACAAAGTTCCTCCATAATTGTAGATATTTTTCCTCTGCAATTATTTGAATATATTCAACTAAACATTGCATTGACTAAGGGAAAATAAAATAGCAACATCACTATTCTACTTTTAGAAAAGAAATGATACAGATTGAAAGCTGTTTCTTTTTCATTTAATACACAGAATGCATATGCATGATATACATATATATGTGTGTGTAAATATATTTACAAGCATATGCAAATATATATATTATTTATATGTATGGCATTATATTATATACATCTATTTGTATGTTATCACCAACTGAGTGACTTAATAGAAATTTATTATTTCAGAGTTCTGGAGCTTAAAGGTCCCGGATCAAAGTCACAGCAACACAGATTCCTTCTGAGGCTGTGAGGTTGAGTCTGGCCCCTGCCCCTGCCTTCTGGTGGTCTGACACAGTATTTGACCTTCCTGCGCTTGTAGAAGCCTCATCCTGTCTCTGTTTCATCTTCACATTCTCTCAAGTTTATGTCTCTCTTTCAATCTGGATTCCCCCTTTTATAACTGCACCAGTCACACTGGGTTTGGACCACTCTAATGACTTCATTCTGACTTTATTACCTCTGTAATGACCTCATCTGGACTGCAGGCAGCCTCAGATACCTGGATCGAGACCCTGGGTAGGAGAAGGGAGGTAATCTCAAGGTAGAAAAGTTCTCCCCACAAAGATTTCAGCTAGACCTGACCAAAACTGTAGGAGCAGAGAAATTTAGCTATGTGCAAGATTGAAATGTTGACTATTACATGAAATTTAATACATATCAGTACAGATAGAGGAGTATTTTATGACAAGATGATCAGAGACCTTAAAAATGATCAAAGATTCACTGACTAATTTGGGAATATTGCCAAGATCTTTTCAAGAACAACAAAATATAAGCCCACATTTAAATGTATAATGAAGGAAAACTATAAAATTGTTTTTGTGGAGTCCTATAAAGTTCTGTATATAGTTTCCTACACTAGGAACCACTCTTTACTAAATGCTAATAAATATATACTGTTCCAGAATCAATGCTAGACATCATTATCAGTTAACATAAAGAGATACTTATCATTAAAAACCTGCAAGTATTATTAGACATCAGTACCTTAATTATATTTAGATAACTGCATTGCAGAAATGTTATCATTTAATCAAATTACTTTAGTTCTGTGACTCCACACTTTCTCTAGGCCAGATACCATGTATATTTATCATGTATACTCTCAACCCCAAAAGTAAAAAAAAAAAAGAAAGAAAGAAAGAAAGAAGAAAAAAATAGCTTAGTGCTTCTTCTATAGTGAGTAATCAACAAAAATTGAAGCGTAAATAAATGAACTCAGGTTTAGAAACTGAAGGTAGAAATAAGAAATTCATAGTTGCTGCTAACTGTTACCTACTAGGAAATAAACTACTTCTATGGAGATAAAACAATTGTTCAAATATAATTGAAGCAGCTGATCCAGCTTTTATCTCAGTTTTCAGGTTACAAATTCATATCAAGTACATTTAGTGTGTGAAACATCCTAGGATAGAAAAATAAACTCCACCAAATATTATTTTTAAAAGAATCATATATATTTGTTTGCCTGAGAAAAATAACTTCTATTTTTGGGAGGAAAAAAAATGGAGATAAAACAGGTAAAAGCTTGCTCTACTTTCAAAATCTAAAAATATGGTTACCTTTGTGTTACTTTTACTCAGAGCTGGAGATATATTTTAAAGTCTAGAAGCTGGAGAGAGTCAGTATCAATTGAAAGACATTAGCATTTATAACATAGACTGGAGTTCACTACTGGTCTTCTGCCGTGATTCCAGTGACTCTAGGTGACCCAATTTGTATATAGAACCAAAAGTGGAAGAGACATTTATTTTTTCTACCTTATAAAGGGACGACAGGCTTAAATAACCCATATAAGCATCTGTAAATGATAAAACAGTGCAAATGTTGTTTGAGGTTTGCTTGTGTTTTTTATACACAAGTAGGTTTTCACATAAACATGCATGCATTATGTGTCTAGTTTAATTTTGTCGAATACCCTGGACTATGCTCAGTATAAAGAATGTATTTAAGGGTATAATCTTACTAGAGAAGCAAGATTTGTTTTCAAAAGTCTCTTGGGATAGTATGAGAGAATAAACTTGGGTAATATATAGCAGCAGTTCAGTATATACATGACCACAGCAATTCCTCCTGCTGGGAAGGTGTCTCATTACAGGTGCTCTGAAAAGCACAAACCCAGGATTAAGGAACTTGTGCACTCTTCCCTCAGGTTTTCTTTTGCTCGGGAGCTGGGATAGCGCTAACAGCCCCTATCATTTATGTATGAATTTTCCCCCTACTGCCACCTCTGTGCTTTACCATTCTCTTAACTCCTACAATTATGACCTGATCTTATTGGCCACCTGCCTGGCTTCTCCTCCTAAAAATTGCCTGCTTTGGTTTCTGTGCTATTATTTCTGTCAGTGACCCACGTGTTCTCAAATGGTGTCTCTGACATCTTTTCTGATGCTCTCCAGCTCAGCCTTCTGCTTATACAGAACTAGTAAGTGGCTATATTAGATTTCATTCTCCCAGAAATAGACCCTGAGAGAAGGACTTGAGTGCAAGTAGTTTCTTAGGAGATTAGCTCAGGAAACCATACATGAGAAGGATGAGAATAAGAGAATGATGCCAATAAAAGTGAGTTATCAAGCAAATTGTCTATGTGGGCAAATGGAGCTCATTCCTTTGGGGAACTCTTATGTAGAAGATCCCCTCCATGAGGTAGCTGCACTCTGTATCCAAATCCCCACCAGCTGTCATTTGCCATGGCTTGTTCCCAGGGCGTGGTAACTCCCCAGCACTTCTAGCCTCTCCAGTGCATGGGCAGAGTACACATAAGCGACCAGAGAAATGCCTCAGATAAAGTGCCTGCCGCTGGGAGGTGGGCAGATATGCTAAAACATGAGTACCCAGAGGACATGAATAGGGCATCAACAGCTTTTGTTATGGCAGGTAGATTTTTTTTATAATAGTTATTAATATGCTGAGATTTCTGATGGTGGTAGGAACAGAACTGTGTTCACTGGCACCAAATTAAGTGGTGAAGCTCTAACCTCCAGTGTGATGGTACCTGAAAACTGGCATTTCAGAAGTAATTATGTTTAGATGATGTCCTGAGGGTGAGGATCTCATGATGCGATGCATTTCCCTATCAGAAGAGAAAGACTCCAGAGCTCTCTCTTCCTACCAACTGAAGAGACAGCAAGAAGGAATCTTCTGGCAAATCAGGAACAAAACTCCCCCCAGGACCTGGATCTGTGGACACCTTGATCACAGACTTTCTGGCCTCTAGAATCTTGAGCAATTAATGTCTTCATTTAAACTACTAAGTCTACAATATTTTGTGATGGAGGCCCTAGTTATCTTTGAATCACCTTTGGAATTATTCTTCTGGACCACAAGACCTTCTCCATAGAAAGAAATCCATACCCCACATCTCATTTCGCAAGATATGAAGCTAAGAAGATCTCTTAAGACTGAATTATTCTGAGTAAGTCTCTGATGCAAAGAAAGAGTAGATCCTCTGAAACAAGATAGCCTTGAAAAAATTATCTTGAAACAAATTCTAGGCTTATGGATGTAGGTTCCACACAAAATTTTACAGTGAATGAAAGTAACAGCTTTTGGCAAGAAACACTGCTAATGCTGAAAGCTCACTTCAGACTCTGTCATGATGACACAGGCTGGCTCTCTGGAGAATAGTGCCTGAGCACAGCAGTATCAACTCCAAAGAGACTCCAAAGAGACCTCAGGCCTGCGCGGGGTTGACTGTCTCATAAAACCATGTGTTTACTCCATGATCCGGGTGTCACTAATGCAGACACAGATTCACAGGGACCCAAACACTCCTCCTGGATACCGAACCACCTACTGCCCCTAGATTGCTCTTTAAAAAAAAAAAAAAAAGAAATTTTGAAGGAGAGAGAAACTTCAAATAAAAAATACTAGATGCAAAGCTATTTGGTATATGAGGGGTTTAGCAAAGATTGCAAGTGGGTAAAGAGCTAGAGCTATAATTGAACTTTGAATTTGTGAAGCAAGCTGGACCAGTTAAATGAGAAAAATAATTTAGTTTTAATCCAGTGAGCTTGATTATTTTGTCAGGCTCATGATAAACTGTAAGGAATGTGTCAGTCTGTTGTAACACTGCGATGATATTTTATATGAGACATTAAAGGCTTCTCTATGACCCTTGTACCTATGCCAGCACTGCAAGCATAATTAATTATGATATGAACTCTAAAATTCTGATGTGGGATGGAGGATTTTTATGAAGTACAAGGAAAATACTGAGCAAGTGTCCTTTATGCTGGTTCCATTAAGAGTTTTGAGAAGCTTTAACATCTGAATCCATAAAATGTTCAGATTGAACCATCAGTAACTATTATATTCCTGACAACTCTGCATGCAATAGCCCATTTCATTTTCTGTAAAGAGACAGGCATCTCTAACTTCTCTGCATCTTCATGTTTTATTTCTCTTAGTTTCAGGTTTATATAAACAGATTTTCATTTTGTCTTAGATGACATCCTAGTTCTAGGATGCTTTTTAAGATGCTAGTTTTAGTTTAATTTGTTCCAGTGAAAGCCATATGTCTGTATTTTAAATAGTTGAATAGAACTGAATTTGATCTTTAACTAGAAATCTTTCTTCTAGTTCTTCAATAGTCCCATTTATTTTTTTGTGTAGGACTCTACACATTTTCCTGTGGCTTTCATTTACTAGATAAATCACATTCAATATGGTGTAATTTACATATAATATGTCCAGTTAAATTGTACAACTTGGTAAGTCTTGCTTGATAGCTGTATACTATGGAACTAAAAACACAGTAGAGATACAAATCATTTACATTTGCATTTTATATAATTTTATAGACATGGAGTCATACAGTATGCACTAATTTGTGTCTGGCCTCTTTTATTCTTCCCATGATTTTGAAATGAACTAAAAGATATTTTTTTAAACACTGACAACATCACACCACTGATAACAAATGCATGAATATGTTTCTAACATACACTACAAATTTGAAGGAAAACCATCAAAGAGCACAAGGGGGAGATGTTTTGTATACAAACATCCGTATGTAAAAATATTGAATATATTTGCACTCTCACCACAAAAATACGCTTTGTGGATGGCTTGAAATGTCACGTACTTATGAGTATTCAACTTAATTTTTAGATTTAGGTAGAAATTAAATGATTTCTACAAAGTTAAATTAATTCTATTTCTTGTTGAAAGAAATGTAAACTCACAAGAATTTGGGCCAATAAATCTGTCAGTTGTTCTCTGTCATATATGTTTGTTATTTTCCTCTACTGCCAAACATATATATAGAATTGTTTTGTGTTAATTGCAAAACAGATATGAAAGACCTGAAGATGATATTGCTCAAAAATATGCACACTTATGGAAGAATTGACAATAATCTGGGACTTCTCCTAATGAGTTTATAGCAAAGATGATATAAATCATCCTTATTACATGAATATTTTAAGCAAAGTAACAAATACTTTTTAAAAATTATTTTAAAATATAAACATGAATGTAATTATGTAATATGCCCATATTTTAGATCTCCTAAATACTTATAAAGATTTAACTCACTCAATTGTTGTAAAACTTTATAATATATTTACTGTCATTAACCTCATTTACAGATGATAAATCTAAGGTTAGAAGGCTGACCTGACCACATCTAATAAGTTAAATGTCAAACAACTGGTAAAGGGCAGTCAGAAGAAGACCTAGAAGTTTTGTTCCAGAGGTACACCCTCCACCAGGTGAGATGCTCCTCAATTGATTAGCAAATATTTTCTCTAAATTTGTAGCACATATTCTACCTTATCCTGCATGGTATGTTCAGCTCCTAATCATTTCTGATATTATCTCTCAGCTCTCCCATCCAATACTGATTTTTACTTTTACGTAAATTAGATAATAATAAAGAAAGGAGGTGATGGTGGTGTGAGCATGTGTTGGCTTAAACAAGGTGGTGCTGGGTCTCATTTGGAACCTCAAGCATCAAATTTGCATTTTAGGTATTTGTAAACAATCGTTATACATTTTCAGTTTATATGGTTCTTTTTAGCCAGGAATCAGAGAGCACATTAAGCTTTCCCGGAGATCTTGCCGCTAGGTCACTTTTTTTTCACATAGCTTTCTTTTATGAATCCACAGTCTCACGTAAGCAGACTTCAAGAGGATGCCATCTCATTAGACTTGGCATTGGTTGGGCCCTCACTGCTGAGTCTAATTTTTGGCTCCATGACTGTATGGAAAGAGTCTAGAGAGTAATGAAAATGATTGAGGAGTTGGAATCTGGGAACCTATGAAGAAAAGATGCAGGAACTAATAAATTTAAATAGACTGAAGAAAATGGCTTTAAAATATTTCATAGAGGAGGCATCTACTTCCACTGAGACTGAAATAAGGCATTTGTGGCAACAAAACATAAATAAAACATAGGAAAAGTAAATTATTAGGCTCTAAAACAGTTCTAGGACACAGTGGCTCTCCGTCCCATCCTTCTAGGTAGCACCCCGTGACACCACATGGAGGAAGCGTTCCTCGTGCAAACTCCTGCTTCTATGAATCCCCTTTCCAAGCTAGCACCCAAGTTTTGACTAAAAAAATCAGGTAAAATTTTATCCAGACCACATATCTTTAAAAACAACATTTGGAGGAATTATTTAACCTTATGCAAATAAAGGTGTTTTGGAGATTGATTGAACCCATACTCTATAACGAGAAATGTACAAACTTCAGCAGACATCCTTTTGTACACCATTTTATAAAGACAAGCAGAAGTTTCTGAAGCCAATCTCCAGCCCTTACTCCAGAACTAGTATCACCTTCATCCGCAGGGTCATGATGGGAGACCTCCCTTGTTGTTCAGTCTTGGATCTTGGGATCTAATTAGCATTCTTCAGTATATCCACATTCAACAGTTTTTATGCTAATCTGTTCATAAGTGCCCCATTTGTACACACACACACACACACACACCCCTCATTTTCTGTTTAGACACCTGATCAAAGTACCATCTTTGACAACTGTTTGTTAATTCAATGTCTTGACTACTTCTGCCTTCCTTAATTTAAAATGCCTCTAATTCTTGTAAACCCTTAAGAATATTTGTGACTATTTGCTTGGTGCTGAGGCTCCCTTTCATTTACGTTTTCTGAGTCATTTTCATGCTGCACTCCTATCTGATAAACATCAGTCACTGGGGACTCAGATCCACTCCTCCAAGAGAACGTTCTGTTTCCTTTAGCCAGAAAAGACTTTTGTGAGACTAATAGCTTGTGCTACAAAAATAAAACCAGAAAAAGACATGTTTCTTCAACAGATGGTGTTTCCCCCATATGGGGGGCACTAGAGGATGTCATGTGTTGCTGGAAACTCACTCCACTGCCAGCCTTTACAGGAGAAGTTGAAACGCATGTGCAGCAATCTCAGTGGCTAAGGTCACCCAGGCAGCAGTTCGCTGTGCTAACAAAGTGCTGGAAGCCAGCACCTTGAGCACCTCTTGTAACTGAAGAGGCCAAAGGTAACTTGTATTCATCTTATGATGTCTTCATAAATTTAGTACTAAACTACATATACAAGTTTTTCTTTTCCTGAAGTGTGTATACATTTTGAGCACTCTCTCTTTCACTATGTATATATATATATATATACACACACACACACATACATATATATGTATATATACACATATATCCACACAAATATATATACACACAAATGGGTATGTGGATGAGTGTGGGCTTTAGATATCACTGTGTTTAGAACGTAGCTGTATTACAGGGGCACTATGGATGGCACATTGTTAGGAGGTGGGGTCTGGTCAGAGGCAGGAGGTCCCTGGGAACATGACCTGGAAGACTGTATCTTCCACCCTAGCTCCTTTCTTCTCTTTTTTGCTCCCAGGCCTTTCCACTGTTTTTTTTTTTTTTTTTTAATTTTTGCCTTGAAGCAGTCAGCCAGGAGTGATAATTGTAAGCCAAAATAACTGCCCCTCCTTTAAATTCTGGGATGTTTTGTCCCACCAATTAGGAAAGTGACTAAGTCAGTGAGAGAGAAATAAAGGAATACACAAGGTGTGATTGAACAGTGCTGGGTATGGTTAAATGTTTAAAAACTGTATTACAGTAAAAGACACATTGCTGTTAATCCCTCAAAATGCCCCTCCCCCACCGTGTACTTCAGACACTTATCACGTGGTCCTTGCTGCTATCCTGAAGCAGCTCTGGAAGTCCTCTTTCATGAGGGTCTTTAGTTGCACTGTCATGGCTGCCTAGATATCTGGAATCCATTCAAAACAGTTATCTTTCATGGTCATTCTGACTTTGCTGAACCACCAGAATTCACATGGTGCCTAGGGTGAATACAGTGGATGAAGACGCACCACAGTATTTTTAGGAGCCTCCCTTCCCACTGGATGACACTTGCCAGCAGAATTCACCACTAGAGACGGTAAGTAAAGACATTGTGCAAAAGACTCTAGTGTAAGAGTTCTAGAACTGCTTCAGAAAGTAGCGAGAATGATGGCATAACTGTATTCAAGTTGAGGGTGTGTTCTCAAGGGGAATAAAGGCAGGTAACTTTTACTGTAATAATTTTTATAATTTAAATATTTCCTGTATATATGGATCACACTGCATATAAATAAACATATGATAGCTTCTATCTACTTGATTAGAAATTATTCCACTGATCCAGCCATGCTTCTGAGTGCTTTAGAGGCACCTTGTACAATGTGACACACATCCGATCAGAGTCAGGACCAAAGAGTTCTATCTAGCCTTGCCTTCACCACTAAATTATTGAATGGCATTGGGCAGGTCACTGAACTGTCGTCTTAGTCCTTTCTCCATATCTGTGAATGGATCTGTAAAATTACTTACCTTTTCTCTGTCAGACAATACTTGCAGGGATCCAAAGATGAAATTAGTGTGGGAGGTTTTGTAAAAATATGTACTAGTCCAGAATGTCATAGTAAAATTATGGTTACCTCCAATGATCTTAAATATAAATATAAAATAATATAAAAATATTAACGTTTATGATTTCCTCCCTGAATACCTACATATTCTTCAACTACTAGCAACACAAAGTGAAGATTTTTCTAACACCAAATTTGTATGCCTATGAATTAAATATATTTTTCTGTTTTAAGATTTTGATAAAATTTGAATGATAAGAATATACAAGTTTAATACTGGAAATACCAGTAAATTTGAGAAAAACTCAAGATAAAAACATTATAGTAATAGAGACATATTTGAGATAGGAACTTTAATGAAATAAAAACATATCTCGGTGATGAAGAAATATTTGTATTATTGTTTCAATTAATGTAAAGCTAAATATTGAATAAAAATTTATGGATAATGTCTGTATTTATATAATTTTCTATTTTATTATAAAAAAATCTTCAGCTGCGTGCATTATAAGGCTCCCCACAAATTATATTGCATAACTTCATACAGCATAGTCATCAATCATAAACACTAACGTTTTCTTTTCTTTTGGAATTGAACAGAAACGTCTTGGAAATACAAAGGAACAGATCAGGGTGAGCTGCCACTACTCTTTATTACACTTTAAAGAGTTACTTCAAAACAGGGAAAAATGTGTCAGATTTACTGCTCCTAGCATCACTAGCTGTCCTAGGTTTGGGCAAGAGTTTTCTAAAACATTCACACAACACACACACACACACACACACACACACATGCACACACACACACACACTGTGTTGATTATTTTTCTCTCATTTCAGGGACAAAATACCCAATGCCCAAAATTAAGGAAGGAAAGGTTTATTTAGCTCACAGTCTGTGGAGGTTTCAGTCCATAATCTGCTGGCTCCAAGGCAGGGAGGGTGGCACACAGAGGGCAACACTTCAAGGCAGCAGAGACAACAAAAGCAACAAGAGCAAAGGGAGAGAGTAAGCATCTTTTCCTCCCTTCTATTGTAAGCAGCCTACTACCCTCTAAGGCGGGTGTAGCACTCACACTCTCTCCATGCTCTCCTCTTGCATAGGATGAGGATGTTTACAAAGTAAGGACCCTGGCCCCTGTTAAGCCAATTAGTTAAACTTCTAAACTTCTCAAATTGACACAATGAACAACAGCCCAGAGCCCTAAGGGCATATCCTCCACACCCTAGTATGTAGAACAGCTCAGGTACTTAGTTAAGCTTCTAGACTTCTCAGGTTGACAAAATGTATCAATCATTAAACACTCACAGACACACACACACACACACACACACACAAACACACCTTACTGTTGCCTAAGATTTTCAGCAATCAATCTAAAATAATTTTTTTCAAAACATTCTAGATAAAGCTTTTCAGTCATTCCTCTGTGCTCATAAAATCTTGGGACACTAGAAATTGAAATTGACATGAAAATAAATGACACAATGTTAATTTTTCATGGACCAAGTTTTTCATTGTGCACCCAGAGATCCCCAAGTAGCCAAGTTTCTAAGTCCATAATACATCATTCATGATCATTTATGCCTTACTCCTGTGTATAGTAGCACTGTCTTTGCAGTGATGCATTAATTTTCTGATACTTAGCATGTTTCAAATAGATTATTTTTCATGTTACAGTTTTGGTAACTCCTGAAGAAAGTTGTGTATGCTTTCAATCCTTATTTAATAACACATGTAGCAGAAAGTAATAAATACTGGCTAGGATGTGAAGAAGAATCCTTGTGAACTACTGGCAGGAATGTAAAATGGTGCAACCACTATGAGGAACCACTATGATGATTTCTCAATTTAAAGTATAACTACCATGCAATCTAGCAGTCCCACTGCTGTGTATATGTCCAAAGAAATCAAGGACAGCGGCTGGGGATTTAGCTCAGCGGCACAGCGCCTGCCTGGCAAGCGCAAGGTTGTAAGTTTGATTCCGGGTACCATAGGAAAAAAGAAGAAATCAAGGACGTATTCTTGAAAAGGTATTTGCACACATAGGTTCACAGTGGCGTGAGTCACAATAGCCAAGATTCAGAAGCAGCCCACGTATCCATCAGTGGAAGAATGGATAGATAAATAAAATGTGCTATATGCTTATAACGGAATGTAATTGAGTCTTACAAGGTAAGAAAACGCAGTCACACCCTGCAACATGGATGGACTTTGAGTATGTTATACTAGGTGGACTAGTCAGTCACCCAAAGAACAATACTATACAATTCCATTTGTACAAGTTACCTTAAGTAGTCAAATTCATAGAGTAAGTCAAACGTTGGTTACCAAGGCCTAGGTAGAAGGGAACATGGAGAGATGGTTACTGGGTGTAGAGTTTTAGTTTTACAAGATGAAAGTGTTTTGGAGATCTGCTACACAGCGATGTGGGTACACTTAACACTACTGAATGATATACTAAAATGGTTAAATGGCACTGTGAAATAAATGTTCCTTCTTTCTCCAGAATTCATATGTTGAAAACTTACACCACCCCCATTTATGTCATAGCATTCTAAACTGCAGCCTTTGAAGGGTGATTTAGGGTTAGACAAGCCGGAAGTGTGGACCCCTCATGAAAGGAACTGGTGCCTTTATGAGGCTCATGAGAGAAGTCGGTTTCTCTCTCTGTTCTTCATCACGACAGCATACAATGGAAAGGAGTCTGCAAACAGAAAAAGGCCTTCACTGTCAGCGTTTGGCAACGCTGACCCTCTAAGCAGAGCTACAGGCCACAGACTGTTGTGGGGTTTTTTGTTGTTGTCAATAAACCACTCAGTCTCTGCTGCTGCTGTTCTATTCTTGTACCAGAGATTTAACTCAGGAACTCACACAGCTGGGCAAGCACCCTCTCACTGTGGTATATCTTCAGCCCTTTTTAAAGTTTATTTTGAGACAAGGTCTTATTAAGTTTTTCAAGCTGTACTTCAATTTGCAGTCCTCCCGCCTCATCCTCCCAAATAGCAGGGATTCCAAGTGTGCACCATCACACCTGATTTTCTGGTTATAGCAACCCAAACTGACTAAGACAGATGGTAAATTTTATGTCGTATATCTTTGATCACTGTTTTCAAAACTGAGTGTATGAGGATCTACTACTACAGCATCTGTGTGTTTTGATGCAGATTGCTATTTCACCCCCAAACATCATCTTACGTGAACCTCCTACTTTCATGATAGGAAACTGAAAATAAACAATAGATATAAATAATATTTTTTAAATTACCCTAAGAAACTAATAGGCTTGATGAGAAAGAAACAGTAACTATGGAGGTGAAAAACCTATTTGGGTGATGGATAATAGCACAATTATTTTAATAATAAATGCCTTAGGATTTACAGGAATAGAACTATATATTAATGGCAGTACAAAGGACAGTAACCATGTAATTGTATACAAAAGTTTAATTATGCAGTGTGAAGTAAACTTTTATTTAGAGAGGGTTAAGGTAATGTACTTGAGATCATCTTTTAATGAAACACGTAAGTTCTCGGTAGTTGTCTAATATATACATGTACATAGATAAAAGAGCAATTCCCTGATTGGTTTTTGTTATATTAAATACATACAAAATAATAAACATGTCAGAAAACAACTTTTAATTACATTGTGATGTTACTTTTTGTTCCATTATTACTTGCTGTAACATTTAATAAATAAAACTTTAGCAAGGAAAGGATAACCCAACTGCTCTAAGGAGCTCAGATTTGAATATTACCATATTAACTATAGCTGCACAGTACCCACACAGAATGAGAGACATAAAATTCATTTCTTGGAGAAACATTTTGAAGGGAAGAAGAAAATTGAAGAGTTCATCTTTTCTTATGAGAGAAAGCATTGAAATTTCTATTCCTTAAAAGAGGGATTAAGCCATTGAAAATAATTTACAGCTGAGTAATACTGCATTGTATAAAAATATCACATCTTTTTTTACAAGGATAGCTGGGATAACTGTACTGCTGATATCTATTGGTTTATTGAAAGGAACAATTAATGCTTAAATTTTTTTTCTTGACCAACTTTGCATGCTTATTGAAGACAACAATATGCAATAGAGCAACCATTGTTGAATTCCTACCATCTTGCTTAGTGAAGCTCTATATCGTTTCTAATTTTTTATTACTTTTTATTGTCTTGAGTTGTTTGATCAATCTTGCATTCTTATGTCAGTTAATCTGAGCAGCTTCACTGAAGATAACAATATTTAATATAACAAATACTGTTAATTCCTATCATCTTGTTTTGAAATCTTGTATCTTTTATTGTTTTTATATTGTTTGTTTTTGTCTTCATTGTTGTTATTTTGTTATTGTTTTTTCTTTTTAAAATAAAAAGAAACAGAATAATGTACTGATGACATAAAAATGCAGTAAGATATAAAATACAAACAAGTTTTTAAATCTTTAGAAGTATTAGGAAATAAGAGGATTGGTTAGGAATGAAGGAAAAAATGTAGAGCATTTTGGAAAGTTCTAAGTCTGGAAAGTATAAGAGAATAACTAGAACGGAGGTTATAAAAAAGAAAAAGCGAAAAAGATGCAGAAAAATCTTTTCAATTACAAAATCACAATAATGTGATCTAAATATGAACATTATTTTTACAATAAATAAATAAATGAATCATATAAAAACAAAAGATGTAAGAGGGTATATAAGAAAAAGGGCATGACCGTGTATGACCCTTGAGACTGTCTTCATCCAGTGTGAGACATCTCTGTGACTGGGTAGATCTACTGTTCTCCAGGGTGGTCTAAAAAAGAAATGGTTTCACTGCTGACACCCACTCTTCCTGCCAGGTTCCCCAAAAGCCACCCCAGAAAAAATACTCACCTAAGGGTACTTCCCTTTGGGACAGTAAACTCCACGTATCCGTGCCATCGGGGTGGGCAAACAGAGGAAGGCTTCCAGGCATGTGGCTGACCTATCAGTGCTGCTACTATTTTGTTTCTCAATGTTAATCTTAAGATGTTTTACTTACATGTCAGATTACAACAAATATTAGCAATTCTTTTTTATTTAAGGCATATATAAGATTACCTATAACCATCATACCAGGTTGAATCCTGATTAGGTATAAATGAAATACCATGCATAATGAATACTTACTTTCCAAATTCCTAACACCACAAACATCACTGAGGATGAGAAATGTGGCTGGTCCTCTCTGTCCAATCAAACATCTGTTGTAAATATGCACCAATACCTGAAGCTCTCATTCATCCTGCCTTACATTCTATCCTGATGATGATATTGCCACATCTAGGGCCTTGTCACATCATCCTGTTCTAGGAGGGCTCCCACCTCTGCTGGGAATATCCTGGGGACTTCTCCTTCAAACTCATCTGGTTCTAGTGAGAGGTTGAAGTAGCCAAAGACAGAAGGGCCTTACTGGGATGCCAATTCTGTTACTCTCCTGCTTCATAGTTTACTTTTTTGTCCCCATAAATGTCTAAACATCTCCTAGTTTTTTCATGGGTAAAACAGTAGAACATAATGTCCAATTCACATATGCCTTTTAAATATTATATACTTTATATAAAAGATTTAGAAATTCAATAAATAACAGATGTCAGTATACCTTTTTTTAAAAGTAAAAACAATAAATATTATTCATAGTTCTACTATTGAGGCAAAGATCCTGAAGTGTTTTTAAATTACCAAAGAACAAAGAAATGACTTTCAAATTATCGTTAAGTGTACTTTAGACACTTTCTTATTTTTTTTCCATTAAATTTTAGCAATCCTGACACATCATGTTAGATAATTTGCAGTAAATGGAAACATTTAACAAATGGATATTAAAAAGTGGTTATTTAGCCACATAAACTAAAGTGCTGTTAAATATCTCCCTCTACTAATTGATGACTAATGATTATTATACTTTATTTAAGATCAGAAAATTTCAATTGTTCTAGTCATCTTTTTCAAATGTAATGTTCAGATTTACATTCTCAAGTACTTGGAATAGAAAACTAGCCTAGCCAGTTTATGAGAGACAGGCCGTGGAGGGGAAGAATCGCACAGAGAGATAATGAAATTACAGAATTTCGGAAAAGAGGCAGAAAGATCTTATTCCCCAGAAGAATGTGGTTGTGTCTTGCTATCAAATGTTTTTTAATATTTTTTTACTAAAAAATTTATGACAAAAATCAAGTGATTTGTTTTTAATTTCATGTAACACAATTTGCTAGTGAGTACGAGTAAAATTTTATGGGCTGCATTGTGACCCCCACATTTCACACGCTGATGTCCTAACCACTAGTACCTAGACTGTGTTTATATAGGGAGACAGGGCTTTTACATAAGAACCTGAGTTACACTGAGGTCACTAGCCTGGGCTCTAAACATCTAATGTTAGTGTCCTTATAAGGAGCTCTCAGACAGAGCTTCCCAGAGGGAAGACCATGCGAAGATACAAGGAAAATGTGCTTATCTGCAAGCCAAGGAGGGGGTCTCAGGAGAAAGCAACCATGCTGATATCTTAATCTCCAATTTCTGGCTTCCAGAACTGTGCATGTTGGGGTGGGGGGAGATGTGAATGCAGTTACAGAAGTCCAATGTGTAGTATCTTGCCACTGCAGCCCTAGGAAACCAATACAAAGGTACAACACACTAGTATCTTAAATAAAATTAAATTAAACCTTTGCACTTTTATACAATATTATCTTATATCAAAGGTCAAGATACACATAACAAAGAAATACGACTCACAATTTTATGGAGCGCAGATAACTCCAAGCATGTGTGAAATGAAAAGACTTATATGATTAACCCATAGTGGAAGAGGTCAGGTAAAGAGAAACTATTAAAGTTATAAACCAGTGTGATCAAGGTCTTTACGAGATTGTACCTCATAACAAAAAGGTTAAATATACAATTCTAGAGAACAGTAATTCATAGTGGGAAAAAAAAAAACTCAAGTGCAAGTAAACAATGTCTGAGTGTTAACATGTAAACAAAATATTAACCAAAATTAATTGGGATTTTTAAATTCTGAGCAGAGGACAAAATTATTTATTTTTATTGGTATGTATTGACATAAGTTCTGAATACTTACCATAAATTTGACCGTAAAGCATTTACTTAAATTCCAATGCACACTTACATTTAAATTTACCCATTTTTAAAAAATTAAATTTTAATAATTAGTTTCCCTCAAGCCTTTGTAGTAAACATCATAGTTAACATTACTAGAAGTATCTATAATAAAATGTGTCTGTATTGAGCACACTCTGAGCAGCAAATCAGAACTTACCGTCACATGCCACCATCAGAAGCTCAGTCGAGCTCAGCAATCTAATTAATGGAAAAAACTGAATTTGACAAATCGTAACTTACCCTCACATAAAGTATTCTTCTTTTCAGTTTTCTGTTGCACCTGTATTTACCAGTGTCATGGGCTTTTTCCCTCCTATTGGTGATACACACTCACAAAAATGCATACTCAAATGTCAGCGTTAGCACATCCACTCTATTTTTGCACAAAGAATTGGGTCTTTATCAACAGCAGGACACAATTGACTCTTAGTCGCAATTTCTGGACCAACTCCCAGTCCTAATCACTGGTACAGTGACGATGGCGACTTCCGGTTACCCAGTAGAGATGTGGTTGGGTGAAGTGGCATTTCTCTTTTTAGTTTTTGCTGAATCTCCACACTGGTTTCCACAGTGATGTTGCCAGTCTACACTTAGGCGTGTTTCTCCCACCCCCACAGTCCTGCCAACACCGTCTGTTCTTTGAGTCCTCGCTAACAGCCGTTAAGATGGAATCTCAGCGTTTCTTTGATTTGCATCTTTCTAATATCCAAAGACACTGAACCCTTTTTCCTGTCCACATTACCCAGTTCTACTTCTTCTTCTGAGAAGTTTCTGCTCCTTTCAGTTGCCCGTCTTTTGACTCGGTCTTTATTTTGAGGGGATCTAATTTGTATATTCTCTAGACATTCGTCTTCGCCCCAAAGAGTAGATGGCAAAAGTTTTTCCTTTTCTCTAGATTGTCTTTTCACTCTGATGGTTGCTTCTTTTGCTGTGCAGAGGTTTTTAAATTTGATATAATCTCCCTTGTTGATTATCGGTGTTATTTCTTGTGCAGTTAGGGTGTTGTTCAGAAACTCCTTACCTGTGCCTATGTCTTCAAGAGTTTTACCTGTTTTATCTTCCAGCACATTCAGAGTTTCTGTTTTTATATCTTGGTCTTTGGTCCATTTTTATTTTATTTTAGTAGAAAGTGAGATAGATGAGTCTAGTTCATTCTTCTACGTGTGGATGACCAGTTTCCCCAGAACTATTTGATAAAGAAGCTACATTCACTCCAGCGTGTGTTTTTGGCCTCTTTGTCAAAAATCAGACAGCTGAAGGTGCATGAAGATGATTGTACACGCTCAATTCTGTTCAACATGTCTGCGTTTGTGCCACTACCATGCATTTACTGTCACTGCAGCTTTGTAGTAGAGCTTGAAATCAGGGATGGTAATGCCTCCTGCTTTGCACGTTTTGCTCAGGATTGCTTGGGCTTTTGTAGGTCTCTTCCGGCAATGTATGAATTTTAGGACTGTTTTTCCAGTTCTTTGAAGAATATTGCTCATATTTTGATTTGAATTGCATTAGATCAATATATCATGTTTTTGTAATATTGCCATTTTCACAATATTGCTTTGGCCTATCCAGGAAAAGGCAGTGTTTTTCCATTTTCTATGGTCCTCTTTGTGTTTTCAACTTCCTTAGAGTTCTACAGTTTTCATTACGGAGGTCTTTCACCTTCTTGGTTAGGTTAATTCCTAGATATTTAATTTTTTTTAACTATGGAAAAGGAGATTCTTTTCCTGATGTCTGTCTTGGTGGAATCCTTGTTGGTGTATAGGAGCGCTACAGGTTCTTGTACATTGATTTTCCTATCCTGCCTCCTTGCTGATTTTATTAGACATGAGAGTCTTCCGGTGGAAGATTTTTTCGGGGGGCGGGGGTCTTCTACATAAAGGATCATGCCATCTGCAAATAAAGATATTTTTACTTCTTCCTCTCCTATTCATATCACTTTTTATTTCTTTCTCTTGCCTGATTGCTTCATCTAAAATCGTGAGTGCTATACTGAAGTGGACTGGTAAGAATAGAAACACTTGTTCCTAATTTTAGAGGGAATGCATTCAGATTTTTTGCATTTAGTGTTATGTTTGCAGTGGGTTTGCCATAAATGCTTTTGATCAGTTTAAGATAAGGTCTTTCTATACCTACTTTCATAAGATTTGCTTTTACCATGCATGGATATTGGATCTTGTCAAAGGCTTTCAGAATGATTTTTTTTAAGAGATTGAAAAAGATGAATTAACCACATCACTAAGATACAAGAATTCAGAAGCAGACTTTGAAAATATTCTAAGTTAACAGTAAGGTGGAAGCCAGGTGTAGGGCTGCACACTTGTAATTCCAGAGCCCTAGGAGGCTGAGGTATGAGGATCACAGGTTCAAGAACCACATGGGCAACTTGGTGAGACTTGCCTCAATTCCTTTAAAAATTAAGAAGAAAGCACTGAGGGTCTGGGTTCACTCCCAGTACTGGAAGAAAGATTAAGCTAGAAGAATGCTGATTGTTGGGATAAAGAAAGCAGAGAAGTAGAACACAGGTCTTAAGAGATAGGAATTACCTTTATCCACAAAGCTCCAGACACAAGGTCAAACTACAGTTTTCTCCAAACATTTATGGGTAGTTCGAAAGGAGGACATTTATCAGTGTAATTTATTATTTTCCAAGTTAAAAAAGAAAAAAATATGATTTTATTAACAGGTAGTAAAATAGAATGTGATTAAATTAATTAACTAGTCAAGCCAGGCAAAATGGTGCATGCCTGTATTCCTAGTACTCAGAAGGCTGAGGCAAGAGGATCGTAAGTTCAAGGCCAGCCTGAGCTGCATAGTGAAACCCTGTCTCAAAAAGACAAAAAAAAAAAAAAAAGAAAAGAAAAACAAACTAGTCAAATGTATGTCAAAGAGTAATAGAAATAAATTATCTAGAGATTTACTAAAATACAATAATAAACCATGCTAAGTGTTAGACAGTTTCACTATAACTACAAGCAAGAATGTCTTCTGTTGTTATCATTATTCAGCATTGCCTTTGAAATTCTACCAAGTGCAACTGAAAAGAAAATCAAACAATCAGTTTCAATGGCAGGAGAAAATAGAATGTTTTGGTGATAACTGCGAACTTAGAAAAATCACAAAAAGTACAATTAATAAAATAAAAATAACCTTACAAATAAGGGAGCTTTGTGTGTGAGGTGGCTGGTTCAAGTAAAAAGCATAGAAATAATCACATTTCTGCTTCCACCGTAACTGTAAAGATTACTCTGTTCTTTACATCATCAAAACTAATAAAATGCCTAGGAATATATTTAATAATTTAAGGACATGATTTATATAAAGAAAAGTAGAAATTTAATTCAAAGATATAAAATCTCAACAAGTGGCAGAAGCATGCAATGCTTTTGAGTGGTAATCTAACAGAAAATGAATCATAAAATAGGGACTGAGCATATTATTTTAAAATTTTTAAAACAGCCTCTAGGAGAAACATAAATGAAAAGCATTAAAAATTATTATCCCTGGGATTTGAAACTGGAGGTATGAAGTGAGAGGAGAGATGGTACCTTTGGTTCTCATTTTTATGTTTTTCTGAACTGTGTAAATTCTTTTTTTGTCAACATGTCATTACTTTGATGACAATTAATTTCTTTGAACAAATTAAAAACAGGCCATGAGTAAAATGTTAAAAATTACCATTGTGAAATTAAAAATATAAATGAAGCGTGGAATTTTTACTATAAAACTGCCTGCTGTGTTGTTTTCCAAAATTTAAATAAATACACAAAATGTCAAATCAGTCTTTGCCATATATATGGTATGAAATCTTGTAGGCTTTACTTCCTTTTATAAATTTTACTTCCTTTTTATAAGTTATTTTGTTCTTTATCTAGAAAAAGGTTATAGTAGCAACTAGCCCTTGTGAAAATGTGAATTTAGTGAGATAACGTATATACAATACTTTGCAGAGAAACTGCCACATAGACATGTTTAGTAAAAAGCTTGAATTTGGCATGTTTTTTTTCACCTTCTTTAATGGGTTACCATTTAGATTTATTAGTAAGTATCCATGTGTTCTAGTTCATGTCTCTGACCCCAGAGTAATTATTAATAGTACCACTTTTACTCTCCAAATCACCCTAATCTGGTTATAAATTGTATGATCATCCCACTTATCAATAATAACACTAATATGAGACCAAAAAAAGAATCAGATTTCTTTCCAAGCTCATAAGGTAATTCTCTTGGCATTCTACCTATGAAGAATGAAGAGTGGTGGTTATATATAATGTACATTTCAACTATAATTCAACTGCTGAAGGGCTCAATTCAGTACTATCTTTGAGTAACCAAAGAGGCAACTATCATTATAGAGTAAGTTTTATAACAATACAAATAAATTGTTTGTATTTAAGTTCCCTGTAGAGAACTTTATAAAAGGTTAAATTGAATACTTACAATTTTTTTCCTTCAAAGAACATTCTAGATCACCCTACCTAGAGGAAAAAGAATCACTAGGGAGATGAAGCAATGGATGGAGGTGTCTTTGTCCTTCCCCTTTGCCCTGACAGCCCACTCTGCTTGTTTGAAGCATATTTCAGGTTACTTGGAAACAAAAACTTTACTATGCTTTGTACTCACAATTTATTATGATGAAATCCTAAGTAAATTGTAAAGAAGAACAAAATCATGTTATTTGCAGGAAAATGGATCGAAACCAAAGATAATCATGTTAAGGAAAAAAAGTCAGATTCAGTAAATCAAATACTGCATGTTTTCTCATATGTGTAATCTTCAAGAAGGTATGAAAATGGAAGGAAGACTGTTAGAGAAAAGCAAGATGATCAGAGGAGGTGGGAAAGTGGATGGAGAGATTAAGAGAGGGTAATGGCGGTGGACATGATCAAAGTATGTTCTACACTATGAAAGTCATATTTCTATATGACTAATATCACTAAAACTAAAGTTTTAGAAAACTAATAGTATTGAATGAGACGTGTCAGTGTGAGTATCAAGGGAGGATCTCCACTCCATTTTGACCTCCCCAGTCACCCTTAATTTTTCTACATTTCTAAAAGCAAACCCTTTCACTGCCCCTCGAATAGATCACAGTCATTTTTGCCCCTCAACTTTTACTTTTAATGTTTTTCCAAAAGGAATTCATTTCTGCACACTTTCTATATATCAGCTCTGTGTATTCCCCTCAGATGTATCATATTTGGTCACTTTCCTAGCATCCATCCTATAACTGAGGCCTTTCATCAGCCATTTTCCTAGTCACGTTACAGACCCCGTGCTTCCATCTCTGTTCCTGACACTATCACACACATATCACCTACTGACTGATACTGCCTCCGGGCTTCTGTTGGCATGTCTGCAGTCTGTGTGCTTAAATAGACACAACTGCTGTGAAAACTGGCTAGCTTTTCACTAAACACATTTCTTTTTCTCCCTGTGTTTATCACCATCTATATTTTCTGGGCTTCCTTAGCATCAGATCTGACCATGCTATTGAGTTGCATTCAGCCAGCCAAATGTGGATGGAAGTGGAGTGTTGGGTTTAGATCTAACATGGCCCCACAATTCTCATGTGTTTGGAAAATGGTGGTTGGAGCCCAGGGGCGCTGTTGAGAATGCAGCTGAATGTGCTGTTAGGAGTGGGGCCTGGTCAGAGGGGTGGTCTCTGAAGGCTTGAAGAATATGTCTCCCTCCCCCCCCCCCCATTCCTCCCTTCCCTTTCTGCTTCCTAGCTGCCGAAGGATGAGGATTTCTCCTCCACCCTTTTCTCCCACCACGCGACCTCTGCCGTGGAGCCTGCAGACCATGGGCTGTAACTGTGAGTGAAAAGGAACTCGTCCTCCCATTGGCTGTGAGTGTTGGGTATCATCTTTCTGAGACCAGGTGACCAAGCCTGGCCTGCTCTTCAAACTTCCTATCTTCATCCTCTGGCGTCTGTCTCGACATCCCTCAGTCTGATTCAGACAAGCACATCACTCCTTTTCTAAATTTTTATTTTAATAGGGCTGGGGATTTAGCTCAGCGGCAAAAGCGCCTGCCTGGCAAGCGCAAGGTCGT
>NW_004955448.1:12093615-12101944 GCF_000276665.1 Chinchilla lanigera | reverse complement strand
ATCACTCTTGAAAGGCAGGAATTGCAGATGGTGGAAACACAAGATGTATGTACCTTAAAGGAAAAATTGCTCCTTACCCTGCAGTACCTGTTATATAAGCATTCTGTAAGTGTGTGTTGTTCACCCACTGTTATTTTGTAATCTTAAATATAACCATTGGCATCACTCAAACTAATACAGAAATTGGCATCAGAAATAGTATTTGCGAGTGGTCAGGCAGTAGACAGCAAAGAAAGTGACAGTGGAGGCTTACAGGACAGAAATTTATGCTATACAGTGGCACAGTAGTTAGCAGAGCTGTCACCTGAGATAATCTGGGGTGCAAATAACATGCCCAGCTGAGCTTATGGCTCCGGGGAAAATGGTTGGAAAAAGTCAGAGTGTAAATTACTTTTTGCATTCTCGTTTTTGCAAAGTACAAGAAAAGTGTTAAGGAAGGAATTAGATGGTTTGAAGGAAAATTGATGGAGAACTTAGATAATCCACCAATGTAAAGCCTTGAAGGTTTAGAAAATTAGAAAAACTCAACAACTTTTAGTCCTCAAGTAAAAGAATAAAAGATTAAAGATGATTTTTAAGAATAATGACACATTATGACGACTCCGTTGAAGCACCTCAACCTTGAGAAAATCAGTTCAAGGTTTCTTCCCATGTAAGATTCTGGTTCCAAAAGGCCTGAAGAGAGTCCCACCAAATTAAGAGAGAGGCAAAATGTACTGAAGCCATATGTGCCACCAAGAAAACAAATGATCAAGAAATTATGAGTTCACTGAATTTGTGGTATCTCAGAATCTGAAAATTAGAGAATTAGAGAATGGTTGTAGGACCTGGACTGAGTGATTTTACGGCAGGTTCCTCAAAGCAAGGATCTGGCTCAGAAAGAGCAAAGCAGCTTACTGTCTTTGGATGTGTAGGTGCAGTGACGTAATGCCCTTGAAAGGGCTGTGATAAGCAAGCCACTCTTCTCAATAAGCAATAAAGCCTTATAGTCCCACTAACTGATGCTTGGGCTCATCATTGTCTAATTCACAGGAAACAAATGATGTTCACAGGTACAGAAAAATGTGTCCAAGTAAGGTTTGACATAGATCCAAAAAATATGCTGGTTTCAGTTATAAATTCTCACTTACAGTCATTCCGCAGCCCATTTTAGAGGCTAAAATCACTTGTCCTCTAGGGGCATGATAAATCCAAATATGTGTTGCTGTTTGATGAGCCATGGTCATGTATTAAGTACCTTGCTAGG
Source organism: Chinchilla lanigera (assembly GCF_000276665.1). NCBI lineage: Eukaryota > Metazoa > Chordata > Mammalia > Rodentia > Chinchillidae > Chinchilla > Chinchilla lanigera. The sequence goes on along the minus strand of NW_004955448.1, from coordinate 12,100,698 downwards.
CCCATATGAACGGACAGTGGTTGCTTAGCAGCATTTAAGAGTTTGTTTGATGGTAATACATATGGCCAGTAGGGGCCAATGAGTACACGATTATGATCGGAGGCTGTAATTTAGTTTCAAACCTAGAGTAAAAAGTGCCTGAATTAAACCCAAAACAGATCCAATTCTGTTGATCTGTAGAACATTATTTATTTGTTTGCCAGATGTTTAAAAATATAAAGACTTCGGGAAAGTCACAAGGTTACAGTGAACAATATTATATCTAGGATGCTTTGCTTTGAATCTCCAGCAACTGGTTTCTCAGGCAAAGAACTTACACTCTTACTGGCACTGTCAAGTTGTCTCGTCAAAATGTCAGCTATAATGTGTCAACATACTGCTACTCTACAGACACTCTGCAAAGCAGCAAGTGAGAAAACTTGGGAACCGGAGAAAGAAGTCCCACATTCTCTTGGTAGTTAAATTTTGGGATTTCAGATATGTCTGGTTCTTGTTCATTTTGAACTAGATTTTGAACTAGATTTCTAGTTCAAAAAAGATTTCTTTTTTCTTTTGTTTCATATTTTGAAAGGGGGAAAATGTATCAAAATGGACCTCGGGTGATATAAGATACTATCCTAAAAATAAATATCAGTTACTGAGATATTAGAATGCTGTCAAATTTGCAGATAGTAATCAGAAAACTCTTTGGGCACAAATCCAATACCATCTGTTAGGAGTCAACCAATTTTTTTTTTTCAAAAGAAATACCTTTGAGGTTATCTAATTATTTGCTACCCTTTTAGTACCACTCAGTAGTAGCAATTTAGAGTCATATGGTGAAATTTAGAGAGATCATCAGTTAGTGCTTTATTTTAAAAAAGCATGTGAGAACTACACCTCTTTGCAAGTTTGTTAAAATGAGGGGGTGTCGTGAGCTGCCATCACAAATGCTATACACAGGCTCTCAATACAGTTGGGTTCCACTGAGACCTCTTCCTTTCACACAGACAGATTCCTCCCAACTGTGTTCTCACATGGGGGAAGGAAACATGACCCCGTGAAGGGCTGCAGCCTCCATCTAAACCTAGCTATGTGTATTCCAGTGGTCTCATCTCCAAACATCACCATATTAAGAGTTGGGATTTCAATGTATGAATTAGGAGTGGGGACAAGATTCAGTCCAAACAGATGGCTCTCACTTCTATATCATATTTTTAAAGCCATCCCCCAAATTCTATTTTGGTGAAAATTTTGTCATAAAGTCCAACTTGTATGAAAAATACTTACTTGTTGTCCTTAATCCTCAAACGTTTTTCACAAACTTTAGAACCTCCCATATTAGATATTATAAGAAATGATTTAGATTTTTGACTGTCTGGTCTATTGTATTCTTTGCAATCTAAAAAGTTGTTTACCAGTTGAACCCAAGCAACCAAGATATTGGTTAAATAAGTAGTACTAATATAACTGGGATTTTTTTTAACTTATCTTTACCCAAATTACAAGATAATCATAGCTAGACCCTAGATAAAATCCAAGGAGTTGTTACAGGTGAAAAGAGCAATATTAAGGATAGGGGCTTTAAGGAGATCATAGGATAAAAAAATATGTGTTAGCAAATCCTAAAATTTAGGCCAGTAAAGAATATAGAAATAAAACTGCTACAAAAATAAACAATGAATAAACCATGAATATTAAAGCTTGGTAAATAGTAGCTCTGGTTAGCTAGATCTTATTCTACAGGTTTCAAGCAGAAGCTATTTTAAGTAGTTGCCAACTTGATCCAAATATCTAGAAGCTATCACGTCTCAACTGTTTTTCTGCTCCTACAGGATACCTAATAAATATCAACTTGAAGTCTTTGGCTAAGTATCTCCCAATGAACTGAGGATGGCATATATTTCTTAAGCTGATGGGAGTACATCAAGGATTGGACCATAGTAACCCCTCAAAGATTTGCTGCAGGACTGGTGGTTCAGAGTGGATAATAATGACTAGTCCATCTTTAAAGATTTCTATCTTTAACATTTTTCCAGAAAACTAAATCTCCACATTTAGGTTTATGTAAAGGCTATATAAGAAAATGTTGATGAAAGCCTATCTGTGCCCGGTAATGATAAGATTGAATGTGCTACAAAAGCCCATTGGAATATTTAGCCATGTCTGCTTGCTACTGAACAGTGTCTAGGGTTAAAGGAGAGTCTAAATTCATAAGTTAGACTATTTTTAATCTATCACAAAAATTGACACATATGAAAAGGAATCAGTCTTATTATCATTAAAGCTAGTAAAAATACCTTAGACCATAGAAGTTCTAAAGACCTCGAGAGCTTGGAAATTTTTCATTTTAGAACCTATTTATTCCTTCTCTCTTGCTTGAAAGTTTGCTAGAGACTATGGAGTTTCTTAATAAATAGCAAGACCTTAAAAATCTCTTAGAGTCCCACTTATCACTGAAGAGATAGCAACAAAACTTAAGCAATTTTTCCAGAACTGTCTTAGTTTTCTGGCTGGTAATTCTCCAATGAATACCGAGAATAAACAAATATGACCACATGATATTTGGAACTCATTGTGCACGTTAGCTAGATGAATGTATCTGAAGATTTTCAAAGTTTTGATTGCTAGAAACCACAAAGTAAGAGTCTGGAGGAGAAAGTTTGAAAGAATTGTATTAAGATTTTTACAATATTATTCCTCAGGAACAAGAATGTCCTGGAACAGGCAACTAAGTATTTTTGTTTGGTTTCAAAATTGTTTAACATAGGAACCAGATAATAGATGTATACTCAGGAATACAGAGACAAGAAATTTTATATGTGTGTGTGTGTGTGTGTGTGTGTGTGTGTGTGTGTATAGTACTGAGGATTGAACCCAGAGACTTTGCACACTGTCTCCAGATCTTTCTTTCTTGTTTGCTTTCTTTCCTCCTTTATTTCTTTCTTTCCTTCTTTCTTTTTCTTTTTTTTTTAGTATATAGTAAGTAGCTACATTTATTGAAGATCACAGGATGGTAGCAGGAACAAGAGAATGGCAAAGAAAAGAAGAGAGTGAAGGGGAAAGAGATTCAGGAGTGGAGGGAGAAAGGGGCTCTTTCTTTCCCTTTCTTTGTTTTTCTTACTTTCTTTCTTTCTTTCTTTCTTCCTTTTGAGACCCATCTTTGCTAAGTAACTAAGTTGCCCTCAGATCCAAATTAGCAATGCATTTATTTATTTTTGGGGGGAGTGTTTTTTTTGTTGTTGTTTTTTTCCTGTACGGGGAATCGAACTCACCACCTCGAGTTTGCCAGGCAGGCGCTGTGTCGCTGAGCTAAATCCCCAGCCCCAGCAATGCATTTAATTCAGACAATTAGTGGGCTTCTGATCTATATCTATCTATCATCAGAAGCCCACTAATTGTCTGGATTTGAGGGCACAGACCTGTAATCCTAGCACTCAAGGAGGCGGAGGTAAGAGGATTGCAAGTTCAAGCTCAGCCTGAGCAACTTAGTGACTTAGTGAGATCCTATGTCAAAATTTAAAAAGAATAAAAAATGGGCTAGGGATTGTAGCTTAGTGCAAAGGCCCTGGGTTCAAACCCTAGTACTGAAAAATCAATAAATTCATTTCCAAAAAGATGTGAACTGGAATTTTATAGTCCTTTGATTTCTTCATGCTTTAACACATTCCATGGGTGAATTAAAAGTGTATCAATATGCCATGAGATTAGTGCACCCCCCAAAGAGGACAAATACATCGGTTCCCATTTCTGTGGCCACCATAGAAAATAACGGACAAGAGAAATTTGTCATCTGATCAAACTGATGGTATGGAGAAGATTGCATGAACAGATTTCTTTTCTGAAACCAGAATCAAAATCTAATAAACTTCTTCTATAGGCCAGATAGAGTCTTCATTACGCCTGCTATTAGAAGTCATTAATGTTGTTGACCAGAGAAAACTGAGTCTTTCCCAATGTCCTACTTCAATTACAGGAGCTCACAAGGGAGTTTTCTTATCTCTGCTTTTTCATGGTGTGTGGGACAGGTGTTATTGCTTGCTTCTAAATGTCCACTCAGAGCCTCATGCACTCATAGGTGGGGCTTGTCAGAGGTACCTGAGTCTAGGGTGTGTGGTAGTGGGAATAAGGGTGTGTGATGATCAATTGTTTTACCATAGTTCTGAGTGTGGATAATGGAAGGCCCACTCCTACTGTGGGTGGCACCAACCAATAGGCTTGTACCCTGAATGGAACATAAAGAGAGGTCTGCTGCCGATGCTTGCTACCTCCTGCCTGCCACAGTATGGACTGCTTCTCCTCTGCCATGCCGCCCTGCCCCGGAGCCAGCTGACTATGGACTGGAACCTCTACCAACTGTGAGCTTAAAGAAACCTTTCCTCCTTTAACCTGTGAGTGTTGGGTATTTTGATCCAACAACAACAAGAAAGTAGCCAAGACCCGTGTATAACCACAAAAGGTGTGTAGGGGGGTAGTTTTTCTCTTTAGTTTAAAAGTCACTATCTATCATGGGGCCATATCCAAATCTGAAAGGAGAAAACTGTATCATAAAGATATCAGGAACTTGGAGCTGAACAACCCCTTAGATTATCTCTTTTGGGAGGTGTAAAGGCACAATTTCTTCTTGCTGTTCTTGAAAGAAAAGAAAAACTTGTTTGTCCTTCTACTTTCACAATCAGTGTAATATTCAATACAAAGTACTTTACCTAAATTATGAGTGTTTCCCCATCGTACCAACTAAACCCTTCTATGTTGGACACCTGCAATATGTTCCATAATTTAATTCATTTCTGGCACTCTGTACCTGGAAATAGCAGCGGACCCCATGACTTAAGGGCATGCCCAGCCTAAGATGACCCAAATCCTAGCAAGAGTCACCTTGTTGTAACAAAAAATTTTCCAATAACCCAGGAAATTTCAAGAGATTTGGAAGCTGTGTCAGATGTACCTATTAGGAAATTATACTACTTTTATGAATTCTGTGTCAAGGAACAGAGTCAAGGACAAAATATTCAAATAAAAGAGTCAACCAGTTCTCATGTACAAAGGTTTTTGGAATTTTGACAGGAAATGGGATATAGACCAAATACATATTTCTTATTACATCGTATCGTATTATCCAATATCAAGAGCAGGCATAATATTCTATCCCTATGTTGAATAATATGGAGGTCAACACAATTAATTAAAATTAGGTACTTTTTAAGAAAGTTAAGATTGTGAAACAGTTATCCAGGATATGCCTGTACAAGCATATGTACGGCCACACGCAGTCATAGGCCTAAACCCTAATACTTATATTTTAGGTTACTTTTTCTAGTCTGCCTGCTAAAGTACATGGTAGTCACTCAGTAATATCCATTGAACACACTTTAATTTCTCATTGTTTACATTCAAACATGAACTTCTTATCCCTAGTAGCTTTAGATCTGTCAAAATTCTTTCCAGCAAAGAACAGTGCCTCACTGAAGTCTTTCTATGTAGGAGAAAATATCAATTCGAATAAATTTCTAACGGAGGGAAAGAAAACTCTCACAGGAAACAAGACTGTTGAAAGGACAGGTCAGTAAGAAAAAGAGTGTGTCTTATAAATTCAATAAATACATGTCGGTCTCAAGGCAGTATCCTCTTTCACTTGGCCCTGAACATGAATGTGAATAGAAATTTCTATCTTCGTGTCTATGGGAAATTCTACGCACAAAGTGCGTCAAAATTCTGTGTGCAATATCATCATTAAATGTACTTCAAAAAGCCTGTAGTCCTTATTTTAGTATAATTGTCATTTCTTCATAAATAGTTTGTAAAAAAAAATAGCACATTTACAGGGTATCAAGCAAAATGCAAAATTCATACCACATAACTGGCTCTGCACTAGTTTTTATGAGGAAATAAATGATAGGCAAAAATAGGTCTGTGATTAGCTAGCCATTTCTATAAATGTGTGGTGCCTCTAGAGTCAGACAGAATGCTTTCCAATGTTTTTTGTACTCTACTAGCAGCCAAAGAGCCAAGAAATCCAGCCTCCTCTGCAGAATCTGCCTTGCCTACCAAACAGAGAATCCAAGCTAACCACGCCTTCTGTCAGTACTCTGAGGGAAGACAGCCGGGGAGTATCAGTGACTTTCTGTGCCTTTAATTTTACCACATTTGCCAAGAATAATTAGCAGCGGTCTGAAAGGAATTGAATTTTTTCAAAAGGCAACAATTCACACTTCAGCATTTATGCAAATTTGGGTAATTTAAATGTATGAGATGATTAAGAAAGAATCTTCTCTTTAATTCCCCAAGAGTGTGCATGATCTTTTCTCCTTATGTAAATTTCTAGGATAGGCTGCTCTTTATTCTTTTCTTAGATCACCACACTGTTCAAAAATAAAACATTGTAAATATACACAATAGAATCAGAATCTCGCCCATGGCTTCCCATGAGACTATGTAAACACCTAGCAAGAGCTCCATTTCAACTATGTTGTAATTGTGGTGTGCTTATGTAGAGATAGTTTTAAAAAATATATAAAGACAGACATCTATGGAAACTGTTCAGAATAATTTGTCAGGTCTGATAAATGTAGGACTTGCGTCTAAACTCGTAAGTGCCTCGTGCTTTGCGCCCTTGCATCAATTAACATTTAATCTGACTTTTTAACAACCTCGCTTATCAGTGGTTTTTTCATGCCCATGAAGTTAACAAATGTTAGCTTTTCACAGCTGACAGCTTATGAGTACTTATAACCAACACAATTTCAGAGCAATGCAGTAAGAGATTAACGGGCCACAAGGATGATGCAGTCACAGGGCTTGCTAAAAAGAGAGGGATGAAACTACAATCAGAGTGAATGTCTTTTTCAAATAAATGTATTTGAAAACAACTTAAACCGATGTCAAGATGGAAAACTTAATCTTCATTATATTAACAGTGTTTATAAGGTAAGGGCCTTGTTTGTAAGAACTTCCTCCTCCACTTTACCTCTTCCTCCTCCTCCTCTTCCTGCTTCCTTTCTCCTCCTCCTCTTCTCCTTCTTCCTCTTCCTCTTCTTCTTCACTTCCTCTTCTTCTTCATCTTCTCCTTTTTCTTTTCTTCTTCTTCCCCTCCCCCTCCCCCTT
>NW_004955448.1:12067528-12093475 GCF_000276665.1 Chinchilla lanigera | reverse complement strand
TCTTCTCCCTCTTCCTCCCTTCCTCTTTCTCCTTCCCCTCCTTGCTCACTCCCCCTCCTCCTCCTTCTTCTTCTCCTTTCTCTTTTCCTTCTTCTGGGAGTACTGGGCATTGAAACCCCAGCCCTTGCACTGTGCTGTGTCCATATCTGATATCAAGTGAAATGCAAAAAAGTGTGTTGAAAAATTTTAATCAATGGTATAAAGAAAACAGTAACTTTAGATGCAAATTAATGCAATAGTACAACTATTTTGCCACTACAGAAAAAAGCAATAGATTTGAAATCTAAAATGTATACATCTATCTATATATCTATATCTATATATACACATATAGAGACATAGGTATATCTGATGCCTTCGTGTTCAGGAAACACATTATTAAGTGCATTCAACTGATAAAAATCTTTAAAGTAGTAAATGAGGTAATGGCTGAGGAGACTCACTTAAAAACCAACTTCTTGTTTTCAATTATCTGCTACTGACATTTTTAAAATTACAGGAAATGCTTAGGATTTGGAAAAGATGGAAACATATTTTGATAGTGGTTCTCAATATGTGAGGAAATTTTTTGAAATTTAAAGCCCCAATCCCAGCTCCCAACCCTGGACAGCAAAATCTATATAAAGCCTTCTCCAGATTATCCTAAAATTCTCTGAATTTTGAGAAGTACGACCCCCTAGTGGAGAATTTTCTAGGTGAGACTAAGGCTTTCAGGGGAGGTCAACTGGAGACCATAGATTTGGGCGTTGGGTATAAGGAGTCAAACCCTAAGGGCTGAATTCACTTGACAGAGTCTTGCATGTGGCTCAGCATGGAGAGTTTTTGCTGAGTTTATCTTTTCCCTGAGTATAACATTAAATGTCTTTAGTTATTTCTACTTTGTCATGGGCCCGATAATTTCCTATTCTTCACACTGTTACAATTCACACGTTTAATTTCCTGGCTGCCCCCTGCTGTCAAGGATAGGTAGAATCAGAACAGTAGGTTCGATTCCCTGGAAAACAGGGAGGAGCCTGGAGAGTCCTGCAAGTATTTTAAACTAATAGGAAACAGGGAAGGAAAACAAGAACGAAAGGTAGAGGAAGTCACAGAGAAATGAGAAAAGGACGGTCAGCTCAGCACACACAATTGATACGGATCAGTATCTGCAAACATAACTAAGTTAATCCTTATTTTATGGATCTCAGTGCTACCACTAGTAGGAAGGGTTGAAATGGATACAGTTGATAATATTATATCGTACATGTTTATGTATTCAAGAGGAACAGAAAAATTTTAAAAGTCAGAGATTGAATCTATGACTAACTATATCCGGCAAATAAGATTTGTAAGTTTCTGTTCCAGGTGATTTGGTTATGTGATAAGAGAACACTGTCTTTTTCTTGTCTAATTAATACTTTCCTGCTCAAAGTGTTGAAAAGAGTGCCAGCTAGCAAATGAATTTTCACACAGTTTTAGACAGCAAGAAAAAGAAAAAATGTTCTGGAACTCCATTCTTATTTGATCAATTTTTTTTCTGGTTTGAATGATTTTTTTTAAATTACATATTTCTAAGTCCGTATAAATTTTTGGATAAAAATTATAGGGATAAAATAAAGCTTGAAGAAAAAATAAGCTTGAACATACAACATCAGATGCATACATCATCATTAATATTTGAATGTAAGTCCCTTGGAGTGAAGGACTTGTTTGGTTCATCTTTGTATCTATATTGCTTAGCATGATATCTAATATGAAGTTAAAGATATTTATCATACTAAACTAAAGTTTGGTCAAAAGGCCCTAACAATAGTGAGTTATCATACCTGACTACTCACTGACCAAGAAGATATTACAGAAAGGACTCTCAGCGGAGACAAATATTAGCATCTCTCATTCCACTCTAGTCTTCAGATCCATGCAGGTGCAGAACTCTCACTTGAGTGCACTCTTCTCCCTGTCTATACTGCTTCTACATGTTTAATTCATGACAATGACATCAAACAATTCCTACTTGCCATGAACGGATCTGGGGTAGGGCATATATCTCAGTTCTGACCAATGAAATATAAGAAAAAATGCTGGAAATATTGAGAAATATTTTATTTCCTTACAAGAGAGGGACTGAAGGGCAAAGCCTTTTTGCATTACAAATTCTGTTTTAGTTGCTATGGAGAACCACTCAGACTGCTTCAAAGTTCGGGGGCATCTAAGGACACCTGACGATGTGATCTCGCTTGTCTAGCTCAGACACATAGCAGGATACAATTGTGTGACCATGACTTAGCACAGGTAAACATGCATGCAATTGTTATAGCCCTATGTAAGAATGTAAACATGAGATAACAACCTGTATAAGAATTATATAGTACAGATGTGGGTGGCTCTCTTGGGCTCTCGCTGAGGCTCTCTGCTCTGCTCCACGCTGCCTGCTGTTGTTGCTGATGTCTTGCACATGTGTGTCTTTAACCTTGGGATCTCACGTGTGGCAATCTCCCTTGGGCCTCCCTGACCAGGCTAACAACTGACATAGTCGATGGGACATTGAGGTGAGTGGTCCCATGGAGGCTGTGGAAACAGTGCCCAAAGGCAAGGGAGAGGCCCGGGGAGTGGCTGATAAGGGACCCTGGCCTTGCCATGGCTACCTGTAGCCACCTTCTTGGCATCTTAGAAGGCCCTGGAGGACTAGGAATCAGTCTGTTTGGAGACTGGGGATGTCTTGCAAGCCTTGGAAGCAACAGACAAATTCCTCCTCCTCACCATGAAATGGCAGGATGGATGGCTCGGCTGTTTTTCACACTCTCTGCGGTATAAATAAAGAGGCGGATACCCTCGTTTGGAAAGTAAACCAGCTGCAGCACATAGGGGACCTTGAGCAACGCCTGGCTGCTGCAGAGCTCAGGCTGCGAGGCTTGGAAAGCACTGCCTCCTCCAGACATGTCTCCAGAAGCGTAAGTCCTCATGTCTGAGAGAAACCCTAGGAAAATCTCCTGGTTTTGCATGCTAGGCTGGCTGTGCATAAAAAAGTGCAGGTAGAGAACCCCTAGCCCATGGAGGAAGAGCGGGAGGGCCTCCTACTTCCAGCCAGCTCACCATGTACACGACCCATACAGCCATGGAGCTGCAGGAGCTGGCAACACAGGGAAAGAAGGTGGGTGAAGCAGCGCCTGCGTGGCCGGCGTGGCTGTGGGACCCCGGGGCTGACAACACCGGTTAAACCCACAGGAAATGTCCCGAACAGCCAGCATAGCCAGCACCCCCTCTATGAGATGGGTTCTGTAGGATGTGCAGAGCACAGCCCCGGAAGCAGGTAATCAGACTGTGATAAACTGGTTGATGGTAGCGGTTCACCTGGTGCGGGAGACTCCAGGCGACCTTCCCAGAACAAGTCACTACCTAGACTTGATAACTGCTACATGAAGTGGGCATGTGGCAAATGACGTCTGCACTGCAGGGCCACAGCCCAGAGAGGCAGCGGCTGGTGGCAGGCATGAAGGACACGGTCCTGGTGAGGGGCTGCTTGGCACGTCCGGCTCAGTGGCAGCCTTCTAGCCTCCTTTACGGAGCACCCAATCCATGCTGCTGTAGATGCTTTGGCCAGACTGGCGGGTGTGGAAGTAAAGTGCTAAGGTAAGGTGAGATCTGTGAAAGCTGTACTGGGGAAGGAGAGCAGGGCCATCCCCCCAAGGAAAGGCTGCAGGGCCACTGAAGGTCAGTCGGCGCCAGACCTGGACACACCTGCTTGCTGTCGGCCTTTCCAGCAGATGCGTTGGATGGGCAGCCTTGGGATGTGTTGCTGACTCTGTGGAGGTAGTGATGCCCGGAGCAGCAGTACTGGCCAAGGGGCCAGGGCCAGAAGGGCAAAGCAGCCCCAGTGAAGCTGGAAGAAGTGCCACTGTCCTCCTTTCATCCTGACTAGGAGGTAGACCATGCTACCAGGGTCTTGGGGGGTCCCAGGAGACCAGAGGCCACATATGTAATTCATTATTTGCTGGTCCTCCAAAAATGTGCCCCATGTACTAGCATTGGTGGATACCTGAGCTGAGTCGACACTAATGTATGGCAACCCAGACCATTTTACAGAACCTACTGCTCGCACAGAAGAGTATGCAGGTCGCTACCTCATGGTCCTGAAGACCCCCGTGACTTTGGGTGTTAGGTGCTTGCCCCACACCTGTATGATGTTTGTTTCACCACTTGCTGAATACAAACTGGGGATGGACGTATTGACTGGAGCTCCACTCAGCACCATGCAGGGAGAATTCCAGCAGTGAACTTGTGCAGTAAAAACTGGACTCCCAGGCCATCCATACCACTCGTTGCGGACTCTCCCACAGGCCACATGGGTTGTGTGCACACCGCAGTACTGGCTATCTGGGGGCCATGAGGAGATGGGACAGACCACCTTAACACAGGAGAAAGCAGGAGTGGTGCTCCCTGCACAAAGTGCTTCAGTATGGCCCATGCAGAAGCCAAATTGGTCATGGTGAGTGACTGTAAAGTCTCACCTGACACTGGCAGTCAGGACCAAGTTGCCTTCACTCAGGAAGGTAGGCAGTGGACCTTCCAGATGTTTCCACAAGGCTACTGCAATAGCCCAACTTTGTGTCATTGCCTGGTGCCCAGGATCTGGCCACCTGGGCCTAGCCACACTGTGTTACTGTTTCCCGTTGATGACATTATGTTAATCAGACTGTTTTGCAGATTTGAAAACCACTGTGCACAGTCTGAAGGAGGCTTTTCTGACACAGTAGTGGGCAATGGACAAAGACAAGGGCCAGGGAGCTGGCTTGTCTCTCAGATTCTTCAGTGTTATATGGTTGAGTAAGACCAGACCCATAACAGTACTCCAAGTACAGGCATATGTGGGCTTGCTAGGTTTTGGGCAGATGTACCACACCCAGCTACCCTACTGTGCCCTTTATACCAGATGACCAAAAAGGGCACAACACAGAGCTGGACAGATGCAGTGGAAGCTGATTTTCAGGATTCAAAGATGGCTGCTGCACAGGTACAAGCCCTACAATCCATTGATCCAATCCTGCCATTTAACCTAACCATCACGGATGATGATGGATTTGGCTGGGTCTACGGCAAGAACAGGGGAAGCCAAAGCACCCCATTGGGTTTGGTTCTGGTTGTGAAAGAAAGCCAAGAACTGGTATTCCTGGATTGAGGCTCTGCATGCCTGTGAGAGGTCATGGTACAGACAGAGGGCTTGGTATGGACATGGACAGCCTGTCCTAAGAGTGGAGTGGCACAGGCCCCCACTCTCATGTGTTGGGGGACAGACTTCCAACAGCAGCCTCTTTCTCAGCTAGCCCATTGGCAGCTGAACTGGCAACAGTTTTGGAACCTGTGATGCACATGGCCCAAGAAGCCATCTGGGAGGATGGACTACAAGACTGGACCCCCAGCCCCTATGCAGAATGGAAAGAGGGACCTCTGGCTGACACCTGGTATACTGATGGGTGACCCAACCCCTCAATAGACAGCAGTCGCTGTCCAGCCCAGTATGGAAGTACTCTGGTTTGGAACCAGAACAGGCAGGTCAAACCAGTGGGCAGGAGTTCAGTCAATGTGATTGTTTGTGATGCATGAAAAAGACCCCCTATATATGTACATAGATAGTTGGGCCATCTTGAGGGAGCTGATGCTCTGGCTGCAGGCTTGGGCAGCTCTGGGGTGATAGATAGAGCACTATCTCTTGTGGGGCGTTGACCTGTGTGAGACAGATAGGAGCATAGTCAAAAAGCTGACCATGTAGGGCATCATGGTTCAGGACATAAACCCCTCCTCTCACTGGGAAATGACTTAACGATGCCTTGATGAGACATTGCAATGGTTGATGGCTAGGAATAACATCTGACCAGAAGAATTGACTGCTGCATATGGAATACCACTAGGAAGCACATCTGACCAGGGGCAAGGACCATAGACCTAGTCCCCCAATTTGAAACCCTTGCTCAACATATAGCCCAGCCCTTAAATGTTACACACCAGACTTTGATGTTGCTTATGGATGAAACTGTTCAAATGAAAAAAAAAAAGTAGTTCTGCATTTTGTTAACTACAATGCAAAGAGGTACTTGTGCCCAGTTACATATAGAATGTTACATTTATACACCCCTGACCTTTGCGGGGTAGGATGTTAGGAACCACTCAGACCACTTCAAAGATCAGGAGCATCTAGGACACTTGAGGATGTAACCTCACTTATCTAGTTCAGTGGGATATAGTAGCACAGGTAAACACACATGCGCTGGTTACAGCACTATGTAGGAATGTAAACATGAGATAACAACTTGTATAAGAATTATACAGTAAAGGTAGCTCTCTTGGGCTTTTTCTGTAGCTCTCTGCTCTGCTCCATGCTGTCTGCTGTTTCAGCTGATATTTTGCACACAAACGTTCTTTAACCTTGGGGCCTCACTTGTGAAAATCTCCCATGGGTCCCAACAGTTACTTTTCTTGCTGCTGAGACAAAATATCCCACACCCAAAGTTGAAAGTGGAAAGGTTTATTTTGGCTCCCATTTCAGTTCATAATAAGCTGGTGCCAAGGCAGAGCGGCATGGCAAAGGAGAATCACAGAGGAGAAACAGTTCATGGCAGACAGAAAGCAGTAAAACTGGCAAGCAGCAAGCAACAAGCAAAAAGTGATCACAGCAGCCCTGTTCTGTCCCTTACATTCTGTCCAGGATACCCTTAGGGCAGGTAGCACTCACACCCATGGAGAGCCTTCCCATTATCCACTCCCAGAACTATGCCAAACCAATCAGTGTCCAGCGTCATAGGCTTAATTCCAGCATCACACACTCCAGATCCAACCACCTCTGGAAAACCCCACTTATGACCACATGAGGCTTTGTGGGAACATCTAGACAAGCCATAACACATCCTATTCCTTCCTTGAATAATAATGGGAAGATGTCATTGTGGAGATAGTGCTTGGACCATCAGCAGCCATGCACTCGCAGGAGCCATATCACCCACACTGAGGACAGCAGGTCATAGAGAATGGAGGCCACTGGAACCTTACTGACCTAACTGCTAAAACAGTAGGGAAATTGCTAGCTCTAGACTTCTTATTAGGTTAACAAGAAATGGCTTTGTGCTTTAAATCACTGTTGGTCTTATTGCATTTCTTTTACCAAAACTTCCTATAAAATACTACATATTATAGCAAAAGTTTTAGTTGCCTATTAATATTCTCCCACTGTCTTCTTTGCCAGAAAAGAGACAATTCCACTATGAGGCTTAAAATGTCTGAGACTTGCTTCCCATGTTCATTTTCTTAAGTATAAAATGTCATCTTGGCCTGTCGCCTCATAAAGAAAGCTGATATAGATGTTTCTTGTTAACAGTCTCATCTTCCTAAAAGGAAAACACCCCACTCTCTTCTTACATTTTAATAGGTTGTGTGAAAATGTGACCTTTGAACTATGACAGCCATTTTATGATCATGAATAGAAATCTAACAGAACTGGAGAAAAGCCAACCAAGAGTCTTAGTAGCTTTGAAGGTTAAACCAACCCTAAAACCAAGTGTCTCTGTATTTGTGGTTATGTGAACAAAATAAAATCCCTAGCAAGCCAGTCTCAGTTGGTCATGAAAGAATTTATTACAGATGAAAGATCTCTTATGAAATAAATACTACAAAATCTTAGCTAGTATTACTAGTTTTTAAAAGGATATATTATAATACCAACCTCAAAGTCTTCCCAGTTTTAGGTACTATCAATCTCTTTATTTTAAGAAACGATTCTCCTGTTTTCTCATTTTAGTCATATCACCTGATTGCAAACTGCCTTCATGTACCCAAATCCAAATTCCCAGGTCATGCTGTTGGTCCAGCAGTGGACATAAACATGAAGTTGCACTAAGCAGTATGCCCCATCACAATGGTCATATTCAAGGCCCAGTCACTGCCAAAAATACATTCTGCCTTTGGAAACTCCAGGTACATCCTGTGTTAAGCTCCTAATGAATGCCTGCTCAAGGGAATAGAGCCAAGAAATAAAAACAGATAATAGGAAAATGAAAAGATCCAGTCACATTGGTGCCCCTGGTTTCCATTCTTCAGGCATCATAACTGCCCTGTGTGCTACATTAGTGACACTTGATTACATATCTCTCATCCTAAGAACTACCCAGTATCTTCTCGGCATGTTGGTGAGTTTCTGTCACTTGACACCGTTAGAACTGTGATTCACACATTGTTCTCCACCTTACAAAAACTCACTCACCATTTATCAAATGTCAACTGTCAACTCTATTCATTTTCTGAAAGTAACATGCATTCAACATCTACACTATGACAAGAACTGGAAGAAAAAGCACAGATACACAAATGACAAAGACATGCTCTTTACATTCAAGTTACTCACAATCTTCAAAGATGTGGCTCAAAATAATTACCAAGCAATGCATTAAGTGCTTGAGAGAAGTGGGGAAATGGAGTGGAGAAAGAAGAGAGAGGCTATTTGCTGCAGCCTAAGACAAGGAACTAGACTCTAAACAATGTGAAACTGGATGACAATTTAAAAGTCTGAAAAGAGAAGTAAGGATTTAGCTACGTAGATTTTAGTCAGAGAACTGACTACATCAGCTGTGTGTAGAATCACCAGGACTCAGTGACCATTTGAAATTTAGTTTGAAAAGTTGGTTGGCTTGATTTCATCAGTCACTTGGGGGATACAGAAGACGAATAGAAATGACCTGTGGAAGAAAAGAAAATAATATGGATATGATGAGTTTCAAGTACCTCTGAGACATTCAAGAGAAGTAGTAGAACTTTGCTACATGGGCTAGAACTAAATTTTGCCAATGCAGCTTGCCCTAGAAATACGCAGTCTATTAAGGACTTTTCAACTGCAGCCATGAAAGTAAACGCCTCTGCAAGAAGAGCATGTGGAGGAGAAGATCCAAATATGTAACCCTGGGGGAACACAGCATGCCTTGAAAACCAAGAGAGGAGACTTTCAAGAAAAGAGTGGTCAATAATTCACACACAGAGAGGCAGAGTAAAGTAAAATCAGTTCTAAAATCTGTCCTTCGAATTTAGCAGTAGCCTTGACACCAGCAAGTCAGTTTGCATAGTATGATTATATGGACTGAAGAATGAATAAGAGAAGCTCCTGTGTCAAGGAGACATTAAATTGAGAGGCATAGTTACCACGGGAAGGAGAAAGGTGGTAGTTAAAT
Organism: Chinchilla lanigera; assembly: GCF_000276665.1. NCBI lineage: Eukaryota > Metazoa > Chordata > Mammalia > Rodentia > Chinchillidae > Chinchilla > Chinchilla lanigera. The sequence continues at coordinate 12,084,290 of NW_004955448.1, read as the reverse complement.
TCTCTGATTTATGAATTCTTTGCTATGAAATACTTAAAGCATGCTTAGGTGTTTAGAGAAAGATCTATTAATGAAAATAAAAGACAAAGCAATAAAATAAGGACCAGAAATTTAAGGATGAATAAGATGCCACCCAGAATCAGATCAAGTTGGATTCTACCATCGTTCTGCCAAAACTTTCTACATCGCACTATGCCATTTGTCCCCACCCCCTCTTTGATGGCACGTGTCTTTCTGATCCACTGTCGTTCACTCTGCTTCAGACAGCCTGCTTCCTCTCACATTCTTGAACATGCCAAGCACACTCTAGCTCTGAGCTTATGTGCATTCTCTTCTGTCCTGCTAGAAAGCCCTTCTCTTGAGATTCGCATAGTGAATTCCCTACCTTCCGCAATTCTCCGCCCAACTGATACCCTGTTAGAAAGGTTGTCCATAGTGGCCCAGGATGTGAACTAAAGCTCTCTATTCCTAGTACTCTGCAGCCCTCTTACCTTGTTTTGTATTTTCCCACAGCCCTTATTCTCTCCTGGCATACTATGGGTCTCTCTGTGTACTTTTTATGTATCTTCCTCCCCTGACTTGTACACTCAAAATGAAAGTTAAACATTATTTATTTTCAATGCCTTATTTCTAGTGTCTAAATAATGACTGATACTCAATCGTTCATCAAATAAAAGCTAGTTAAATGAATGAATGAATTCATGAAATATATGTATCCAATAACATATACTAGATTAGCAGGAGCTAAAATCACGGCAAAACATCAGATAGGAGGAAAAATGTCCAAGAGCAGACTTCCAAGAAGTAAGAGACTCAAAGCTATGCAGAGTTAAGGTGCTATGGTTAGCACTTAGAGCACCTGGATTAAAGATCTCAGAATACATGCCAGCATCCCAAGGAGAGGGTGCCTGGAAGCACGGTGACAGGGAAGCTCTTTAGAGTTTAGGAAAACAGAAAGATCTTCTGCTGAGGTGTTGGATGTGTCATGGTTTAGGTAATGGAATTTTCCGTGGGCAATGGCAAGAACTGCCACATAGAAGCAGTCAATGAGTCCCATTGCTTAGCAGGCTGAGGGTGTCCAGGGAGCCAGGGAACACACAGTTGCAGTAGGGTGAGTGCAAGATAGAGGAGGAACATGCTGGTGATGCAGTCATTTGGACACAGTTGAGGCAGAATGAGCTCTTTTGACCTTGATTCTCTCGAAAAACAGTCTGGTGATATCAACCATTAGACAGCTGACTGGGCTGGCATATTTTTTGACTACAATAAATTATATAAGACCTTTTCTGCATGTTTCAAATCAGAGTGATGAGGTGGGATTTTTATACCCATACAAATGGAATCCAGAGGAGTCTGGATGTAATGAACAGTCTGAGTCTGCTTTTGATGCTAGGCTGCTGACAGCTTTCAAACCCTGCCTTTCCCTCCTACTCGTAGGAGCCTCATATTGGCAAGCTGATAAAGAAGCCCCAGTGTCCCCTCCTTTGGTACCCATGGGCGATTCAGCCGCACAGCGCTTGTCCGTGCCCACACACTCTCAGTTTGCCTGACTCCCAGCCACAATCAAACCTCAAGCTACTCTTGCCTTGTTCTCAAAAGCATTTTCTGACCTGCTTGGGAAGCTTGCTTTGTTCTCAGACCAGCTTCATTATGTGAGTCATAATACTTCTCATACCCCATCTGTTTCTGTGAGGCATGGGCAGTCTTGATATTTGGCCCAGATTTTGTGTGGGGTCCATCCCATTTCTGCAGTAAATCTGTGAAACCCAACTACCAAGGAGACTTTTCAGCAAAGATTTTACTGATCTCATCAGGCAGAATTAGTCACTCCTTACCTTATGCTCTCATTTGCATTAATTTACACATATAGTGCTTATCATAGCCTAATATTTATTACAATTTACTGTGCATGTATCTATCACTTTCATTAAGTCTTAAGTATAAAAAAGTGTCTTATTTATTTCTGTATTCCCCAAGACTTTATATAAAAACTGCTCAATGATATTTGATTCATTGAATTTTTCACAATTCACAATGACAAACTGGCATCCTCCAAGGATATCAAAAGTTTCATTTTTTATCTGAAGCTTAAAGAACAGCCCCCTGAATGTACTCTGTCTCTCATGGGTTCTCCAAGCTCAAACCATGGTACACAAACAGCAAAGCATAACATAAAGACAACTTCAGAAAGATCAGTCCTTCCGAGCTGCTCCTAGTCCCTTTGTGGAATTACTGAACAGAAGGTTTATCTGAAGATCTCTGAACATTCATTCATTTTCTGTGAGAGCTTTGAGGATGCTCATAAACCCAGTTTTGAATGGGAACCCACCCATATGTTTTATGCTGTTTTTCAGGCAGTTAGCCTAATTAAGCCTCCTAGGCAGGTTACAGTCCCCCTGTGGAAACTAAATTGAGTTTAAAAACAGAATTATCTCAAAATCTATGAGCTCTTGATTGATGCCTCGGTTAATTTTGACAATTGAAGTGGCTTCCTGCTTCTCTTCACTTCAGGAAGATGAATAATTATGGAAATAACCTCATTAACTCTTTGATACAAGTCACTGGAATTTGTCTATAGTTCATAGAAGGCCTAGGAGAGAGAAAAATAATCACCCCATTAGACATGTGTATGCTTAAGACTTTTGTATAGTTTTACTTCACTGTCACACCATGGGCCATGCTAGAAATATTGAGTTATCTCCAGTGGCATGAAATTTAAAACTCTCTATTCAGATGAACATGGCCTTCGCCGGTACTTGGGTTTCCTAATCTCAAAATTTTTTAAAATCTGAGGTTGACAACAGATTTCCTTCCCCGTGCTCTCTTACCGTCCTGGTCTGGATAAGCATTCAACCACCAAATTAGAATGTTTACCCTAAAAGAAGAGGTCATTGTGAGCCATCAGCAGAAGGAAAGGGGGAGGAAGAGGAAGAAGAAGAACAGGAAGAGGAAGAAGGAAGAAAAAAGAAGAAGAGAAATGAATGCAACTTGGGAAGTAAAAAATATATATCTCAGAGTTCATTTCAGGCATGTTTGTTTTGTTTTGTTTTTTTGGTACCGGGAATTGAACTCAGGACCTTGCACTTGCCAGGCAGGTGCTTGTGCCACTGAGCTATATCCCCCACTCCAAGTTCATTTCAGATGCTCAGAAAAAGAGTGGGTTGGACTAGGAGGTAACAAGCACTGCACCTGAGGTTGATCACCAGAACCTGACAAACATCCGCACTCATCACGGACACACTGCTAAAACCGTTCCACGTATTTTCACTCATCTTCTAATGTTTTACAAATAAAAATTTCACTCATTTCCCTTTTGCAAAAAGAAGGCATGGATGTTGAAAATGACTGAATGATAACTCTCACACATCAGACATCATCCTCAATTTCATCATTTATGAAATATCAACAACACCTACAAGAGGCCCAGGAATAAGCTCAGGTAATTTTAGTGCATACGTAATACTTTGTAAATGCAAAAATGGCTAGTTGATATTTTTTATATAGCATAAGCATTCGGTAAATTAGGTGCTAGGATCCTTGGAAATACAGTTGGGAAAAAGGAAGTAGGGTATTAAAGTTTTAGATCCTTTAAGCTTCATTTTATCTTTTTGTTTGTTTGTTTGTTTTTTGTCTTTTTTAAACAGGGTCTCACTATGCAGTTCAGGCTAGGCTTGCGCTCACTTTGTAGCCCAGGCTGAACTGGAACTCCCAATGATCCTCCTGCCTCAGCCTCCTGCGTGCTGGGATTACAGGCATGTGCCACCATGTCCAGGTTCATTTTAATAACAAAACAAATAAGAAAATATAGTCTACACCCTCAAGGAATTATCTGGACATCTGAGGGCTTTCTGGAGGCAAATAGCAAAGCTCTAGTCGTCTCCCTCTGTCATGGCTCCTGGGAGAAGTGCTCAGAAGCAAGAAGCAGAGTGGCTTTTCACCTGCTCTGAAAAAACCATTACTGGTATGTTTTCAGGGCTGTCAGTTTGTTACCACCCCAAGAACCATTCTTCCGGATGATCCAATACTTTCTTCAGGAAACTGCTTACTGAAAAGGTGCATAATCTCCTGAACAAGCATACAGTGAAGGCTAAATAAAAACAGGCAAATGGAATGATTTCAGGGCTCCAGGAAGATCAAAGCCCTCTCACAGAATTTGAGATTCTCTTAGGTCTAAGAACAAGGCCTTCTCTGGGTGGCCCGTATTTATTTGGTTATCGGAAGGGAGGGGAGTACTGTACTCAAGAAGGGAGGAATCACTCAAGGACTTCTCCAAGTAAGGTATTAAATTAACCCACCCAGTAGTGAGATGCCTGAGGCTATAGTCTTTATCCAGTTGAGATGATCCAGGTATACCTTCGCTGTGATCCTGTCTTATCCTTTGAGGCTTCCTGGCTTCATCACCACTACAGGTTTTAGTAGGGATTAGTGACTCATAGACATTCACTTACTATGAGTCCACCATCTCCAAAGAAGGAGCCTAGGCCTTAGACAGATTCACAAGTGGACATGAAAAGCCAATTGATTAATTTAAGTCCTGCTCAGGTCTGCTTCATAGTGGTCTCCATCATCAAACCCAGATTTTCAATGCTCTCCCTCTGCCACTAATTAGGTATATCATTGAAGATTAGGATATTTTTCTCTGCAACTTCAGTTTCCTGGTAGGAACGTGAATAGACTAAATGGTAAGATAACCTTTATGGTTCTATACAAACAACTTCAATAGTTCGTGATTCTAGAGCAACTTCAACAATCTGAAAGCCACCTGGTATGATTTGTATCTGGAACGTCCCCCAGAGACTCCTATGTAAGAGGTTGGTCCTCAGCCTGTGGGGCCACAGCGAGACGGTAGAACTTTAGGAAGATGAGGCTCAGGGGAAGGGAGTTCAGTCACTGGCAGCACCTCATCAGTCATTCAGCATTGAAACTTCAGCTGATTTCTTATCTTTCCATTAATTCTAAGGCCACAATGTCTCTCACATGCCACTTTTTTCATGCTCTTGGTAGAAACTTAATCTTCGATACCTTTCTTGAACGGGTGAGAGTCTTGTGATTTATCTACCTGTGAGCAACCTCTTCCACCTTGGAGCTGTGTATTACCCTAACATCAAAGCCATCTTTCTCAGTCTCAGGCTCTAGGAAACCATTCTCATAACAAATCGTTCTTCATGTCCTTCTGGAGGAAGTCCATATTCCTCCCCCAGCATGAAAGGTGCTCCAAAACACAAGCTTACACTGATGCTTTTATTCCTCCCTACTCCACTTCCCGTACATTCCCCGATCAGGGGCATGGTGGAGCGCCCACCTTTCCATACGGTTGTGAAGATCAAACAAGATAACCCATGAGACACAGACTTAGACGCAAACCAAGTGCAGAAGGAGCTCATTAGTGCTGGTGAGTGTTAAACTTACTCTGTGCCCTGCAGTTTCCCGTATCTGTCTTTTCCTTGTCACACTGACTTTTCCTGAAAGAACCCTTTTCATAGAATTTCCACCAAATGAAAAATGCTCGTTTTTGGATCCAATCCTAAAGCCTCCTCTTTTGAGTAATCTTACTCAAGATTTGCCAAAGTTAAACTCTGCTTTCACTGTGCCCCACAGAATATTTCTTAAACTCTATTGTATCCATTTTCACTATTCCAAGACTGTACATAGTTCATCAAGTCCTTATTTAATGAATATACTTCAAAAGCCTATTTTATTGGCAACACTGGACAAGGCTTGCAATATAAAGGAGTAAAAAACAAAAACTTTAAAAGCCCATCAAACATTCTAATGGACAGAGGTGGATAACAAAAAGAAATACGAAGAATAGGCATTATGGAGTGTGTAGAGCAGAGGCAGGAGGACCTGTTCCACATGCCGGATCTCCTTTTCCACATCGGAAGGGTGTTGTGTCACTGTCCTCTACTGCGCATCATCTAACTCCGTGTTTGGCTTTGCGCACAATGAACTTGTATTAGGTTAAACTGGAGTTCACTAGTGAAACAACATTCTAGGCAAAATGCTTCAATTCTGCATCAACTGCCTCTTCTGAAAAAGAAACTGTCAATGTTTATTTACATCTTATTTGAGAGATGAAATAAGATGTTTATAAAATACTTCTATGTGGTAGACAATAAACAGGCTCTATTAAATGTCATTGTTGTTTATTTTAGGAAACATTTCCAGAAAAAATTTGTACTGGTTGACTCTTATATGAACTTGACCATGTGAATATACTCATCTTGAAAGACTATTTGAAATGTTTAATACAAAGCAGTAAAATAGTGTCACTCTGGGCCACCTGTGGGGATATGCAAATGGCCTTGTATCAAACTAGACATGTTTATGGTATTCATAAAAACCAGCTTCTCCTCAGAAAACATTTAAATTTAAACTTTTCTAACAGAATTTCAGACAATAAATCCTTACTTTTTGAAAGAGTAATTTAAAAAACAATAACCAAGTTCAGGAAAGCTAAAGACATTTATACAAATAGTAATAGAAAAACCACCAGCCCATCTCGGGGGCTATCATGGAAAGGAGCTTAAAAACTTCTTAGTCCCATGTTTTATTTTACAAACGGGACCCGTAGAGAAGTGACTTGCCAAATGTATCCCAAACAGTCGGGAAAGCAAGCACCAAGCTCCAACTTCCAGCAGGCCCTTTCAAAAATGAGGGAGAGGGCTGGGGATTTAGCTCAGTGGTGCAGGGCCTGCCTGGCAAGCAAGAGGTTGTGAGTTCAATTCCCAGTACCAGGAAAAAAAAAAAAGAATTTATCTCAAAAATGATGGAGAAAGCTCTGCATTTTCTCCTTTCTGACAAACAAAGGATCTATTGTCTCACAAACCAAAATGATTTCATTCTGCTCCCCTAAAACTTTTCTGTAGTAAATCTATATATGCTTCCATTATTTCCTGACTTTAAATAAATATATGACATTAAAGAATGATTTTATGTTCTTCTCCTGGTGATGTGTTTGTGTATTTAAAGAGCTCCTTGAACTTCACTCCCACACTTTCTGACCAGCCCTTTTTGCAGTGATCCAGAACACATTAATCAGCCCGAAATATGCTTTATTATTCAGAATGGCTATTGACGACCTCCCCAAAGACAAGAAAATCTGCACGAAAGGACATAGCCCTTTTTTTGCACATAATCAAGTCTTAAGGAGGAGCACAGAATCAAATGGAGTTTAATATAGACACCAAATCACAAACAAAAGAATCCAATCAAATACCGACAAAAGAAAAACACCTAAACAGGACAGTAAGCAGCAGCTTGCATAAAACACCATAACCACCTTTTCAGCAGACCTTTCACACCGACTCTGGGGAAATTCAACACCCCATTAGAGGGCCAGGAAAGAGACATCCCGAGGGAACACTCTATAACCCGCCAAGACAAATTGATGAGACATTTCCAGAATCATCACTGTGCACATGATGCCTGAGATGTTTACATTTCTCCCTCTTCTAAGTTGTTTGGGCGTTTTATAATGAGGAAATATGAGAAATCACAAAAGTAATAAGCCTCACTCCAGTACAGCTGCAAGGAAAATAAAATAAGGCCACTTCACAAAATTTCTACTTTATAATATTTCCCTTTCAAAAACACCAAAGAACCTCTTCAAAATAGTAGTTCGGCAAAGTTTAACTTGAATTTTTTGTATTGCTCTAAGTAAAATGAAAGTTATTTTACATGAACAATATTAGGGAAAATTATAAGCTAAAAACATAGCACAAGTCATAATGACATTTTTAATCTCACAGCCTCAATATCTTCACTGTCACCACCCAGTCGTGGCCACCACCAGTTACCTGAAAAAGATTTCTACCTGATGTTCCTGGTCCCAAATGTGCCCTGCTACTGGGTTGAGTTTTTAAGTGTAAGTCAGATATTTTCCTCTTAATCTCAGTGAACCCTCCTTTCTCGTAGATGAAAATCCAGCTTTTCCTCCTTGGGTTGCAAGACCCTGCCTGATATGGCCCTGCCTGCCACTCTCACAATGGTGAGTATTATGCTGATCTCCATGAATCCTTCCAGCAAACCTACAAACATGCAGGTAGTCCTGGCTGGTCTTATGGTGTCTCCATGAAGATCACTCTGCTATGTCCCCACAGCAGCACAACTGCCCCACCCAGAGCACCCTGAACCCAGAGCACACACAAAAGCTGACAGGAGACAGAAAAGGCTCCACCATGCCAGGAACCAAAATGTTGGGAGTAGTAAGTAATATTTAATTCACAGTTTGGCAGAAACTTTAGCAAAGCACTTTGGCAGAAACTTCTCCAATTAATTCTTAGAAAGGATTCATTTTAAATAAAACTGTCCTGTCAACCAACCAATTTAATAGCAAATGGCTTCAAACTAAATGATTTTATAGGTAATCACTAGTAACTGGGTTTTGTACCCATTTTCCAAAAGAGGAAATTGAAAATTGGGAAAGTTGAAAAGCAAACACCAACTATATCATTAAGACTTAAATCTAGATCATTTGTTCCAAAACAACTGTAACTGCAGGGGAGTTTTTAGGAAATCATTCATGCCCCTGACCTGAGGTTCCTAGCTTCTGTTTTCACAACCGGCCCTCAGCTATTGTCTGGGGACCTGGTCTTCGAAACTCTGAGTGGTAAGGTTCAACTGCTATGCTAGCTGATTTAGACTATAAGAACACTTTTTTATGGTGGTCGCCTACTTTCTGCCTTTGAGCCTAGCATTTTGAGGAGTATAGGTACCTTGTGATCAGCACCAGTGAAAACTCTTAACCTGAGTCTCAAACAGTCTTACCTGGTTAGATGTATAGCACATGCGTGGATGCAAGTTTACTACCACACAAACAGGCCTCACATGGCCTTTCACAGAGGAAAACCTGTGTCGATTTCCCCAGACTCTACTTGGGAAACAGCCTTACTGTTCTAGCTATGTATCCTTATTGTGCTGCTGTAATGACCTCTCTTTTTTTTTGCTGTAATAATCTGAACTGTGACTATTAGGCTGATCTCCAGGAATCCTTCTAGCAAACACAAATGTGCGGGTAGTCTTGGGTGCCCTTAAGGTGAAAGGCGATGGTAGAATGAGAAGACACCTTGACCAATGTCATGGACAGAGCAGCGTGAAAGCTCCTCTGTGGATAAACCTGGAAGCTACAAGATTCATTTGGGTTACACCGGATCTCAGGACTCACACCTGAACTAGGAAGTGCATTCCTGGTGTGAAATTCACTGATACAAATAACAGCGTTGTGAGGTTAAACTTAACTATCAACCTGACTGGATTAACAGGTGCCCAGAAGGGTGACTGCACCACAGAGGTACTATACTTGCCCATGGCTTAATTTACTGATGTTCATGGCTGAAGGTGTTGTTCAGAGGTGAAGCCCGACTGGAGGTAGAGACTGTCTCTCACTGGTGCTCTTCCCTGTGTTCTGCTTCCTGTCTGCCATGAAGTGAGCCAGCTTTGCTCCGCCATGGCCTTCCACCATGATGCGTCTGCCTCAGAGCAAGCAAACCATGAACTGAGCCCTTGGAGTGAGCCAAGTTAACCCTCTCTTCCTTCAAATTGTAGGTATCCGGCATTACATCCCATCAACAGGAAAGGGGACCAGTCCAAGAGCGGTGCCTCTAATAAAAAATTGTTAGCTCTTATTCACCATCAACCAAAGGAGGGAGGGAGGCTACCTGAGCAACTGAAGTATAAACCCAACATTTTCTCACAGAGTTAAAACTGTAGAAGAATATTGGCTTTTCTTGGATGCAACTCTGCATAATGACAACCAGCCCAAAGAGGCAAATTTATTCAAATCTACCTCCCTAACACAAATGTCGTCTTCCCTGGGGGAGTAAAATGGTGTGAAACTATATACAGTGTATACCATTTAAAATTTCTTTTTCAGGAAAATTCCTCTCTAAACTTCTTTGCATTAGATTTATTTGTAACCTGGGTAGCAGCTGAGCTTCAGTGACAGCTAAATAATCCCTTGGATCTCCCTCTGATACCGCGTTGTGCAATCTATGCATGAATTGTCCACGTTGTACAATCTATACATAGACCATACAATATATGTTGTATACTCTCTTAAAGATATCTACTTCCTGACAAATTCACTTTGGTATTCAATGATAATCAGTATTATTTTTAGTCCAAGGCATATCAACTTGCTTTGGACACTTTTCCTCTATGAAATTTTCAGAAAGAATTCGAGCGCACACACGTGTACTAATATCCTTCTACAAAGGGAGATTTAGAATAACAAAATACTTAAGTAGAACTGACACTCTCTATTTCAAGTGGTTAAAAGAGAAACAATTAGAATAGTAACTCTTGTAACAAATAAAACACCCAGTATCCCAGTGTTCCCATCAAAATATTTACCGGACAGGGCTAAACTCATAACAACAGGGGAATTATCCTTCCCACGTAGGAGAAGGAGAAGGAGAATGTTCCCATCAAAATATTTACCGGACAGGGCTAAACTCATAACAACAGGGGAATTATCCTTCCCACGTATTAGAGTGGACTAGTTTTCCTTGAAAAGAAATGGAGACACAGATTGAAAAAGTATGTTATTACCCTAGGTAATAACATTAAAGGTCATTAAAGGTCATACCCTGTCCTTACCCACAAGACTGGCATCTACTAACACCTGTCCATTCCACTGTGGAATAATCGAATTCTGATGTTAAAAAGAGTATGGAGTCTTACATCTTCACAGTCAAGAAAGAGATGAGCCTTTTCCTTCTGTGGGAAGTGCAGCTTCTTGAGAGGTGGGAGGCACCCAACTCCATGGGTCTGCAAGAGGACCTCTAGGGAAAGGACAAGTGGGAAAAGAGGGAAACCAAAGCAGAAAGAACATCACAGGGCTCACACTTTTGTTAAGGTCTGTGTCTGGGCCTCCCCCATCACACACCTCACTCGTGGTGCACTGTGATGGCTCTGAGGAAAGCTCACAAGTCAAGACCTGCATCGAGAAGGAGGGTTGAGTGCAGGTCATTTTACACAGACGTGGTATGTGAGGATGGGAAGGATTTTAGACCTCCAGTGGCAACGAGGACCCCTCCCAGCACATGAGAGGCAAATAGGTAACTGCCCAAACGGAAAGTTTCCGGAAATCAGAAAATATATTTCTTCTCTATACATCATATTTTATCCCAGGCAGGGTACCTGCTTAACAATGTTTTTCTGAGTGACAAAGAGCTGACTGCTTTATCTAAAATGTTACTATCATTGCTTCTATTTTGACCTGTTAAAGGTGTATACATTTTGTAAATCTCTGGCGAAAAAAAAAAATTTTTTTTTTTTTTATAATTCTTGGCAAAGACTTTTTTGTAAATTTTTGGCGAAGATTTTTCCTAATCCCTGTCTACATATGCCGTGCCCCTTTAGAATACGCACTGTGCTCCATTACCTTGGTGGTAGTAATCTATACAAGCTTGAAATAAAAACACCCGTTCATTTTATTCTTATACTTTGCCCCATCCCACTCCATCCTGACTCCTTACAGTGTGAGGTCCTTGAGGGTGACGAGCACTGTTCCAACCCACGGCTCTTCTGTGATGGTGTAGAGCGCAGGGTCTCACGCACAGGGAGTCCCAATTATTTCAGTTTGATTTTATATTCATATGAAATGGTCTGCAGGTTATTTTCTCCTGTTTCCACTTCTCACACGAGTTATCCTGCTATAGCACCACAATATTCACACACACACACACACACACACCTTATTTCATTGTGTGAGATGGATAACTACTGACATACTTAATAGGTGTATTACATAGTGGTATCATATGATACATATTTCTACCATCTGCCTTTAACAAGGTTGTGAATGCTTTTTCTGTTTTTGTAAGACTTATTCCTCCCCTCTTAAATGAGATGCACATTTTGTTGCTCACCTGGTATTACATGTCGTGTCAAGCTGGATAGACTCGGTGGGAATCTTGAGGATAAAGGCTGCCTCACTGGCTGACCCCCTAATCCACACCAGCCAGAATGCTTCTGCCTTCTCATTTGTAAAATGAGATTTTTAAACCTTCATCATTATTTATCAGGCATTCGCTACACCCTGGGAACCTAATAAAAAATACTGCATTCAATGAGCTTAAAAATAAGACCTCTGCTTGCAGTAAGGGGACGTGGTGGGAACGCTCACCCAGGGCTACTTCATTTCCGATGCTCCACATATTAAAAGTCACCAGTCTTATAGGGACTCAAATGTACAATTTGTAAAAAGGCAAGCAAAGGATTCCTAAGAGAGAGGCTATATCCTGATGGCGGAGAAGTATCAGGATTAGAGACCTCACAGCTGGAGCAATCTAATACGAGAGGGGAAAAGGAAGACAATATTAGCAGTTAATTCAGAGTATTAAAAGTTTTGCAGGGAGAATAAGGACCTTTCAGTTGCAGAGATATGAATATGTTGTACACATCAATACAAACATTCTCAGTACTTTCTGTGTTCCCTATAAGAAGGAATTGTTCAGTTTATAATCACACCAAGTACAATAACTATCAACTCTTTATTCAAGACAAAAACTTCCACCTAAAACAAATCATAACCAGAATCCTAAACAGGCATAAAAAAATCCTAATTTGTCTACTTTTCACTCCAAACAATGAAAAGTTTCTTTCTACCTTAGCTTCTTTGAGTTCAAATAATAGTAGCTGTATTTACAGAATTAATTCATTGAAAATTCTCTCTTAAAACTGACAGTCAAGTTTTATCTTTGGCCCTATTCCCTTTGTCTATTTCCATTCATATGATTGGGGTAATTTTCTTGGGTTGGTTTTTTTTTGTTTTTTTTTTTTGTGGTTTTCTTCCCTTGTGATGGAATTAGTTAACTAATCTCAGAGTGGTCATTTTCATGTAATTGGCATTAGTGCTGCAAGGAGCAAATACTTCTAACAAACATCTACAATAAAATCATGCTTTTAGGGCTGGGGATTTAGCTCAGCAGCAAAGCGCCTGCCAGGCAAGCGCAAGGTCGTGAGTTCAGTTCCCGGTACAAGAGAAAAAATAAAAATAAAAATAAAAAAAATAAAATCATGCTTTTAAATTTACAGTCCTTTTGTCAGTTTCCTTTTCAACATACAACTTTAATGAGTACCAATTATTTTTATTGTTTCTACCCTCTTTGTTGCATAGTCATAGAACTTAGCACACAGGAGAACCTTGGTGATAGTATAACTAATTTTGTTCCTTTTCCAGGTAAGAGAAAGGAAGGCATTCAGCAGCAGTGCCAGCTCCCATGACCCCAGACCTCATGTTCTAATCCACTTTATTGCACCTCTGCCCTGCTGTGAAGTGCTCCTAAGAGGAAAATGTTAAGTCTTATTCTCAACCGCCATTTAGAATGCAATGTCTAAAGACTGCTGTGTCTAGAAGCTACCATATAAACCATGTCTAATGATTTGGAATGTGTTCATGGAGCGTCACACTGAAAATTTACCTCTAAAGTCCATACTTTATATTCAATAATTAGTAATTCCTAGGGGAAAATATCTCTTACTAAGAAATTAATTAATCCTGATGATCAAAATCCAGTTTTCAAGATTTTAAAATCATATTTATCGAAGAAAACTTAGCTTAAGCAAATGACTTCCTGTTAATTATCTCTTGAGTACATCTACATATTTATAGAAAAAAATTAAAAATTCAATTAAAACTCAGGGAAAATACGGCCTGTTTGCAAAACACAGCCTTAGAACATTTTATCTTTTGTCAAATATAATTGGCAGTTGTATACAAACTTTCTAAACATAAGAAAAAGTCTAAATTTTTCCTTTTCTTAAATAAAACACATATATAATGAAAACATCTAAAAGGAGACAATTTAAAAGATGGAGTTCTCTTGTTCATATAATACTTTTCTCAAAATGAAACATCTGTGTCAAATTTAATTATTACCAGAGTTAAGAAGGCATTGTTTTACTGCTGAGTGTTCAAATTGTGCTCCAGAATGAAAATCACTGGATAAGTACAAGAACAGTAAACTAGAGTTAGCATTAACACAGTAAAAATTCTCGCAAGGGAAATGTTTTCTTACTTTTGTTTGTGCCTTTGCTTTCACGTAAATAGAAAATATTCCAATATTAAATGTCATATGATAACAGATGCATTTATTTATCCCAATGATGTCAGTTGAAAGTATGATAAGATTGAGCAGCTTTGATGTCATACATTATTGGTATATGTTCAATATGAATTCATAACTCTGTAGCAAAATAAAACTGACAACGTAAAGAACTTAAGCATAGTGATGTCAAAGTCTATCACGTTCATGGTTATAGTTTCAGATCTAGCCCTAGCATCTGACATGTAGTATGTACCTAAGAAAAATATCTCAATGGATGTGATGTTATACATATTTTCCATGTTAGGATTCTCAATAGTTAACAGCAAAATATAAGAGAAGTTTAAGCAGAAATAAAATTTATACATAAGCTCAGTACTTTCACGAAAACGAGAAAAAAGGTCAAGCTCCAAGGCTCCAGAATCAAAAATTACTCCCAAAACGCAGAGTCAGACTATTTCAGGAAGTGCCCTTTGCTACGCTCACAGAGCCCAAACGCTGCGGCTTGCCCTGCTAATCCAGGAGTGCATGAGGACCTGCACCCGAACCCCAAAACTATCACCTCTTTCCTTCTCCTCTTCCTCAGTGCCATCAATGTCAACCAATACACACAGTTCACTCTCTGCTTTCTAACTTCTTCCTTTGGTCTTATAATCTTTAAATACATGAGCTTCTTCCTAGGTGAAGGTTTTACCAAAATATTTCCTTCCTATCATTAACATTCTTGCTTTCTGTTTTCTCATCATCAACCAATCAACTATTAAACCAATACTACACAATTTAGATTTTTTTATAGTAACAGCTCAATTTTAGTTATCAATTTCTGCACTAGTCAGGACAGAGTGGACTAACAAGAAACGAATAAGGAAGGAAGGAAGGAAGGAAGGAAGAAAGGAAGGAGAAGGAAAGAAAGAGAAAAAGATATATATATATATATATATATATATATAGAGAGAGAGAGAGAGAGAAAGAAAGAAAGAAAGAAAGAAAGAAAGAAAGAAAGAAAGAAAGAAAGAAAGAAAGAAGAAAGAAAGAAAGGGTCAGTTGATACAGAAAAACAGTTCATTTCTCATCCTTATGACATGTTCAATTTGGGACGGCCTGGAGGCATTGCTTAAAATAAAAATCAAATATATTCCATGTATATTTACAACTAAATACCTTTGAGAGTGTTATCAGTCCATTTTTGTTACTATAGAAAATCACTGAAACAAGCTAACTTTAAAAGCAAGAAAAGTGAACTTAGTTCACAATTCTAGAGATTTAAAGGCATGCCATCGGTATGGGTTCTGCTGTGGTGAGAACTTCATAGAGATGGTGTCACATGGCAGCAGTGCAAGTGGGAAGAAAACATAGAACATAACAACAAACAGAAAACCACAGAGTAATTTAGAGGTCAGGCTCACTGTCATAATAATTTGAGCTTTTGGGAAATAAAGGGTCCCCTGAGATACATCTTTATCCCTTCCAAGGGGAGGTCCCCCAGTGACTTACAGACTTTCCAGTATGTCCTTATGAAGGTCTTACTTATAAAGGGCTTATAAAGGTCTCACTACCTACCAACACTGCCACCCTCAGGACCAAGCTCCTTAGACGTGGACTGTTAGGTGACACATTCAGATAATCTCCAACCCATGGCACAAGGCAGGATTCAAACTTTAAAATATGTCTGGAACACAAGAAAACCAAAAATTCAGAGTGCACACAAAAAAAGCCCATGATAAATATTTCCTGTAGTCTCTAAAATTGCTATTTTCAAATACGTACCATTAATAGTTCTAAGAACATTATGTTTTTATTTCTTAATTCAGTCTAAATTAAGTACAGCAAACTATTTAGAACCTGAATTATAATTGTTATAGAAATTTTGCATTGTGTTGAACAAACCCAAGAATACCCACCAATAACACTCATTTTCTGGTGACCATATCTGTGTGTACTCTTTTCCTGGAGAATGGAGGGATCTCTGGCATACCTTTAAGTAATATAATATGCCAAAAGGAATGGAACATTGATCTTTGATTATATTACATTATGTAACATGCTATAGCATAATCTGTCTAAGCAAACTAAAGTGAGAACTCTTTGCTGGCCTTGAGGAAACAGAAAGCCATATTTGCCAAAGAGACTATCACATCCCTGGGATTTGTTGTTGCCTCTGGGGTGTGAGAACAGACTTCATTTAACAGTTGGTGAGAAACTGAGACCTTCAGTCATACAAATCAAGGAAATCAATTCTAACCACAGCCTTAATAATGTTGGAAGAAGATTCCTCCCAAGACATGGCTCCAAAGTAAAACTGCATTCCTATAGATGTCCTGATTGAAAATTTATAAAACACTAAGATAAGGTAAAGCTAGAGTCCTACCCTATGAAAACTGTGATATAATAAATGTATGTTTGGTTTTAAGCAACTAAATTTGTGGTAATTTTTTTTTTTCCGCAGTATTATAAAAAAAATACATGGTTTCTTGCAATTGAACTTTACTACTTTTACTTACTTTTTGCATGATTTTTGTATTTTTACTTGAAACTGTTTGTTTTAGTCACTTTTAACTATAGAAAAACTTCAAGAATTAGTCAAGAGCTAGGGAGATAGCTCAGCAGCACAGTGCCTGCCTAGCAAAGCTGTCAAGTGTCAGACCCTGAGTTTGAGGTCCTGGTACAAAGAAGAAGAAGAAAGAAGAAGAAAGAAGAAGAAAGAAGAAGAA
>NW_004955448.1:12064337-12066978 GCF_000276665.1 Chinchilla lanigera | reverse complement strand
GAAAAGAAAAGAAAAGAAAAGAAAAGAAAAGAAAAGAAAAGAAAAGAAAAGAAAAGAAAAGAAAGAAAAGAAAAGAAAAGAAAAGAAAAGAAGAAAAGAAAAGAAAGAAAAAAGAAAAGGAGGAGAGGAGGAGAGAGAAGAAGAAGGAGAAGGAGGAAGAGTAAGAGGAGGAGGAGAAGTCAAGAAAATCTAATAAATCCTTAACCCAGATTTATCAGTCTCTCATGTTTTTCCCTTTTTCTGCTATTTTACATGTACACATATGTGTGTATGACTGAATTTTTTTCTGAGCTATTTTAGAAAAAAATCAGAAAACTCTTCATCCCTAAACACTCCATGTATATTTCTCCCTCTCAGGAAATGACATGCTCTTTCACTGTAATATGATTATCAAAAAGAGAAAAAAATTAAGACACAGTTTATATGTAAAGAACCTAAACTTTACCACTAAAGTACTTTGAAACTAGATTGTCATTTTCTCTCTCCTTAGTTCAAGATCACATTAAGTTCATGTCATTTTATTGTAGTTTCCCTTACTCTGGAATTGTTTCCTAGCCTATCTCTGTCATTCTGGACTTGACATTTTTGAAGCATACATCAGAATTTATTTGAAGATTTCTCATGATTCAACTCAATGTGCCTTTCGATCAAAAATGCCACAGAGCTGATGTTGTGTCCTTCTCATGGAATTACACAGAAAGCGCCTAATGGGGTGCTTCTGGTACTGGAGTACAAGGAAGGTTTAAATTCACAGCATCTTTCTGCAAGTCTTGTCACTATTTTTATTTCTCTCAGGAAAATATCTAGGAGTGCCATTTCTAGGTCATAAGACATCTGTATGTATAACCTGTTAGGAAACTGCAAACACGTTTCCAAAGGCTCCCTTTAAAATATAAAACTAAAACACCAGCCTTTTATTAGTTCCCTCTGTTCATATATTTGTCAACATTTTTGTTGATCTTTTTTACCATGACACTTCTGGTATGTTATAGTACTCACTCTTAGGTTTTGTACTAGTAATATTTGATGTTGAGCACTGTCTCATGTGTGTATTAGCCATTTGTATCATTTATGTTCAAAATATACAGTGACTGCTTAATTTTTAAAAAGTATTACTGAAAAAGACGCATTGCCATTAATGCTCTGCAAAATACTCTTTCTTGCTCCAAACAGATTCATCTCACAATTCTTGTGAATTTCTGGAGCAGTTCTGAAAGTCCTTTTTAGTGAATGTTTTTTCAAGGTCTGATAAAAACACAGGGAATACTGCTGCCAAATTCCACCCATTGGAAAAGTGGTCTTACAAACACATTATGTTGTGTCCTCATCCATCCTGTTCATCATTCACCACATCTGGACGCTTAAAGCTTCTGACTCTTCCCCAAAGTCTAAATGACTATAGAAGATAAACATTTTGAATCCACAATAGTGCAACTAAAGACACTCACCAAAGACAGTTTTCAGAACTGCTTCAGAGTATGGCAAGACAAATGGGACAAGTGGTTTGAAGTGAGGGGGAGTATATGAAGGGGATCAGTGGCAATGTGTCTTTTACTGTAACTTTTTTAAAATTTAAACATTGACTATATTTTTCAGTCACACTTTGTGTATCTTCTTTTGTGAGATATCTATTAAAACTCTTTGTTTGCCAGGTATGGTGCTGCACACCTGTAATCCCAACACTCGGGAGACTGAGGCAGGAGGATCTCTGTAAGTTCAAGGCCCACTGGGGCTACAAAGTGAGTTCAAGGCCAGCCTGAACTGCAGAGTGGAATCCTGTCTCAAAAAGGAAAAAAAAAGTTCTTTTGCTTATGTTTATATTGCATTTTTTAAATTATTGAATTATAGGAGTTCTTCATATATTTTTGCATAGAAATTCTTCATCAAATGTACATTTTACAAATATTTTCTCCAGATCTGTGATTTGTATATTCATTTTGTTAATCACCTGATAATTTTTGAATTTCAATAAAGTCAAACTTATACACTTTTTATTTATGGTTACTACTTCCTATACTTTTTCATTCTATTTTTTTCATTTTAAAGAGAAGAAAAAGAAAAAGAACATTAAAAATGGTACAGAATTTCAAGTCAAGATGATAGGAAATGAGCAATGGTTGCTATGTTGTATACTGTTATCTTCAAAGTACTTGTTCAGGTTACTAGATATACAATGTAAAATTCATCAAAAAAATTTTTTAAAAATTAATCATTAACTATTCCTTTCAATAAACCAATAGAAGTTAGTAGTACATGTGCTGAAAAATATGTGGATTTTTCCTAGCTATCTTAAGTTTTTAAAACAAATTATTTCATTTGTCACTTTCCTGTTGCTATAACAAAATACCAACACCATATTTGAAGGAGTTCAAGTTTACTTGATTCAGTTTCCAATGGGTTCAGTCCATGGTTGGCTAACTCTAAGGCATAAGTGCATGGCGGAGGGCAGCTCCTCACCTCACAACAACCAACAAGCAAGGACAGAACAGTGAAGGATGGAAACACACCTTCCATGTCATGCCCTAACAACACACACAGCTATGAATTCACCAGCCCTTAACACCGCCTCCTCTGATCAGGACCCACACCCTAACAACACACGCAGCTATGAATTCACAGCCCTTAACACCACCTCCTCTGA
>NW_004955448.1:12021755-12064087 GCF_000276665.1 Chinchilla lanigera | reverse complement strand
CAGGACCCACACCCTAACAACACACGCAGCTATGAATTCACAGCCCTTAACACCACCTCCTCTGATCAGGACCCACACCATAACAACACACGCAGCTATGAATTCATCAGTGCATTAGTACTTTGTGCACTCCTATGATCCAGTCACCTTCCAGGCACATGAGACTTTTGGATATTATTTTACATCTAAATTATAATGTTCTGATAGGACAAAAGAGACACCATTTTCTGTTTTTAACTCCAAATAAGAGAAGTCACTTAAAGTTTATTTCAGCTGTGGTTGACCCCACTCTTAACTGCAGTTCCCTTGGTTAGTTATCAACCCATTTAAAGGACAGCAGATTCAGAATGGGAACGGAACAAACAGAACAAGCTGGGAAGTGGGCTAAAAGTGAAACTGCAGTGGTCACCTGGAATCGGCTGTCTGACCTTCTGAGAAAAGTAAACTTTGTGATAAGTGTGTGACATTCTTGTGAGACTCCCAAAAATACGGTAATGGTTACTATGAAAACCTAAAATGTACTTAAACCAAAGGCAAACCCAGATCAGTGTGGACATCTTCTCTGGCTCCTGGTTCATTCTTGCATTTTTGGTTTGCTTGTGAGTGCCTTTCTCACTGAACTCACTTGCTATATCAGTTCCACTGATGCCCCCCAAAAGGCTCTTGTCCATCTCATTACATAAAAAGTACTTAGCTCAACTTTAAGAGTAATCAAAGTCCAGGGTTGCTGAAAAGTTCAGCACAAAGTCTTCTCTGAGATTTAATGCAACTCTTAATTATGAAACGCTGTAAAAATCAAAATGAAAGTTAAAAATTCCAAAATGCAATGGCACGGGGTAAACATTTCCATTCCAAAGGAAGGGCTAGGAATATAGAAAAGAATGGGATCAAAGAAATCTAAAACCCAGCAGGCCAAACACTGAATCTTGTAGCTAATTGTCAAGTATCTGTGGCAGGTTGTGGTGAGCTGTGAGCTATAAAGAATTTGAGCAGTCCTACCTCTGTGACTATGCTCACATAGCCTTTTTTTTTTTTTTTTTAAGCTGGCTTTGCACACTGTCTATGGTTTTTTTCAGTGGACATTCCACATTCCTGACATCTCCAACTTCCTACTGCACTTATGGCTTCATTCTCACAGCTTTACACAAACAGAATTACCCATCAAGTTTTATTTATGGCACTATAGGCCTTCTCTAGTCCATATTTCCAAAATTTTCAAATCTGCGTTAGTCAGAGTGATGTTGTCAGGATTCCCAGGCTTTCTTCTGAAATCTGAATGGAACCCTATAATTACATAACCCTGGCATTCTTTATCTGTGAACAACCAGCACCATGTGAATAAGCCAAAGCCTTCCACCAGTTCAAGCAGTAGTAACCTGGCCCTCTTGCTTCATGGGTGTAGCAGCCTGAATGCCTGGATGGCTGAACTCAAAACAAAACAAAGCTTCAAAAACGCTTTCATAGGCTGCCCTGAATGAGCAGGGTGCCTTGAGTGTCCCTTTTGAAAACACAGTCTTTATAAGACTTTGCCCTTTAATGCCCTTGACATGCTAAGTGTGAGGTTTCATCAATTTCTGAGATGCTTTCAAGCAATCTTTCTTATTGTTTAGGTGCAAAGTACTTGATTTCTTTTTACTGCTAATCTTTTCAGCAACCATACTCTCTGTGGCACTAACTTTGTAGGTGTTTCCTTTCTGTGAAACTGCAAATGTTGACATCACTGTGCTTAGCTTTTTTTATACTGATTCACTGTAGACCTGGCTAAAAGCAACAAGTAGTACCCATGCCACAGCCAAAACTTTGGGCTGCCTTGAAATTTTCTTTTCCATATTAATTAGTCCACTGTCCTTAATCTCAGTCTCCTGCAAAGTCACAGGATATGGTCAAAATGTGGACAAATTTTCTGGCAAAGTATAACACGCATTGCCACTAGACCAACTGCCAATGAAGTCTTTGTTCCCAAATGAAACCTCCTGAGCCTGACCTTTACTCTCTGCATTCCTATCAGAATTCTGGTCTTTAGAGCTCAAACAGAATTACCCATGAAGTTTTATTTATGGCATTCTAGGCCTTCTTTCATCCATATCCCCAAACCTTTCAAATCCCCCCTTTTAAAGACATTTTTGAAAACTTCCAAACCACGTGGCCAGGTACAATTATAGTAATGACCCTGTTCTTGGTACCAGTTTTCTGTGTTAGTCATTTTCCCTTCACTGGGTCAAAATACTAGACTCCACAACTTAATGGAGGAAAGGTTTATTTGGTTTTCAGTTTCCAAGGGGTTCACTTCATGCTTGACTGGCTCCTAGGCTGAAATGACATGGTAAAAGGGAACGGTAAGGACCACTACTCATCTCATGGCAGCCAAATAGCAAAAGAAGAGAGGAAGAACCAGGGACAAGAATGCATACTTTCAGGTCATGCCTTTAGTACCTGTTTCCTTTGGTAAGGTGCCTCCTAACAGCCAGGTACCAACTCATCTTTGGATTAAACCTCATTGAGTATAGCACCCCCTATGAACCAATTACCTTCCAAACATGTGAGACTTTTGATGGATATTTTAGAGCTAATCCATAAGGACATGTAAAAGTATTATTAATTTAACTACATGTTTATAATTAAATTGAAATTACTGCATGATGGTTAGCCTTTCTTTACATTTTGTCTAAACCAATATTTCTTAACTGAGGGCTATTTTGTTCTCTAGGGATATCTGGTGGTGTCTGGAAATGTTTGCGTTTATCATAACTAGAGAGAGAAAGTGTTATTTGCATCAAGTAGTAGAGGTGAGGGATGTGGCTAAACATTCTCTGCAAGGCAGTCTCTTTCAGGGATTCCTTGGGAGGATTATGCCTCCCAAAATGTTAATCGTGTCATAGCTGAGAAACCCTGGTTTAATGTCCACTCTGAACTGGTGGAAGGGGAGGGGAAGTATACTGCATGCATCTTGGTTTCATTAACTTATAACTGCAATGATTACATGTTTGAACCAATGAAAAGTAAAATGATAGCACAACTCACATGCAAGCATTTTGGTTAATCTGAAGTCAGTGGGGCTTCCTTGATCATAGAAATCTAAGCCAATGTTTTTTTCATGGCTAAAAAAGAGAAAAGAAAAGAAAACAAGAGCAGATTTGCCTCTTCAAAAGGAGTCGCATTAGTAAAGGGTTACTGCCCAAGCTAAATTAAAACAAATCAGTGACATTTTTCTGTCCATTATGTGTACAAATCTCCCATAAAAATCAATGAAAGCCACATCTGTGTAACTGAGATCAGAATGCAGCTAATTCCAGCTCTAACTTGCCATCCCTTCCAGGGCTCATAAACCCGGCAATCACTGCTCAGGAACAGGAGGACCCTGTGATGAGCACAGCAGCTCAAGCCAAATCCTGGATGAATCATCCAGACCATTCTGCACTCTGGTTTATTAGGCAGCTGAGGAATCTTAAGGTTCTGGATGCAATCACAACTGGAGCAGAACTCCAGGGAATAAACCTGGATTGAAGGAGGAGCAACTGCTCTTTAAAAAGCAGCTTGCTTCTCCCAATTGTCAAAGTGTCCTATATTTACTATAAAGACGTAGGAAGATATAAATAAAAGCATTAATTACTGATGAATTCCTCATTCAGAAGCCATAACTATTAACTTTGTGATAGATTTCCCTTAGGTAAAATTTGTCTATGTGTTTGTTTGTTTGTTTGTTTGTTCTTTTGATTCAAGATCTACCTTCATATACATTTTGCACCCTAGTTTTCTCAAGAAACCTATTTCTATGTGATTAAAAAGCTTTGAAGTATTACTTTGGTGTATGCCTACTGTGGCTTGGATGTGATTTATGCATTTTTCAAAGGTTCTTGTGTTGAGAATTTGTCTCCAAAATGATGGTTGTGAAAGGTGGTAGGTAATTTAAGAGGTGGGACATTCTTAAGTCACTGGGGAAGATGCCCTCAGATGAAACTAAGGTAGTTTCCATGAGACCCCTGATCTCTTGCAAGAACAACTGAAGAGTGAAGTTGGCCCCTGAATCACCTCTGGGTTCCTGTTTTGAGTTGTGATTTCTTCCTCTCACGTGTGCAGTTCACCAGGAAGTCTCTTCAGAGCCAAGCTCATACTGGTAGCATGCCCTTAAACATCCAGAACTGTGAGAGAAATCTCATTTTCTCTCTAAGGTTAACGTGCCTCACATATTTCATTGTAGTAATAAAAATGAACTAATACAGTACCTTAATAGCTATTATGTTTTACCACAGTTTTGTATTACCAATAGTTTATTCCACATTGGACATCTAGTTTACTTCTAACTTTTCGTCATTTCAGGTAATTCAATAGCAATCACCTTTGTGAAGATATATTTCTCCTATTATTTTATTTTCCTAGAATATAATCTCCAAAGTTAATGGTAAGATTGAGTTATCCTACTTTCTGACTATATATATTGAAATCTTTTCAGAAAAATATTGTGTCTATTTATTTTCCCCAGATCATAATAGTATATCTCACTACGAACCTAGTAGACTCCTACTTCTCCTAGCTTTATGAGGTATGCTAATATTTGTTCATTTTATCTTATCCCTCTTAGAGGTGACAAGGGAAGGAACTCTAATAGACAAGGTTGTTAAGAATAATTTACCCTCCAATTGACAGTAGTACATGATGTTTTCCTGTAAAATATCAAGGAAACAATGAATTCCAACCACTTGGAAAATACTGATCAGAAATGATATCAAATCTTACCTTTTAAGGTATTTCAAATTTAATTAAAAACATGCCCAAGTATGATTAAATATGTAAAGTCAATTTTAGTAATTCTCTGAATCAACCTCCAAGCATGCATGGAAAACAAGGTAACAAATTACCATTGGTGTCATGTTTTCTTATACCCGTGTTATCATGAAACAACCTAACATTCTAAGTAGTCAGTGTGCAGAGTTCAGCTTTGTGAAACAGCATCAGAATGGATGCTGAAAACCAGGACACGAGCATTTCCTCAACATCCGAGATCATTTCCTGACTTTTGAAGGCCTAGGGTTATGTTCACCTATGAAGCATAAATTGAAGAAAGGCCAACATTTTGAGTACTGTTCCCTTTTTCCCATTCTACACATTTGACTGTAGTATTGTGGCCCTGAGGGTAGCAGTTGAAAAGACACTAGGAAAAGGAATATGGGAGAAAGAAGAAAGGCTGTATTGAGGAGACCAAAATATAAAAAAGGCACCAGTGCAGAATATGGTGTGTGAGAGAAGGAACGACCTTCAATGCTGAAGATCAGTCAGGTTTGACTGGTAACTTATGGTCCTAAATTACCCCTTGTGATCTTCAGATTCATGTTTGTCTGTTTGCTGTTTAGATGGGGTTTTGCTTTGTCGTATAGGCTGGCCTTGAACTCAGTGTGTAGCCTGGCTGCACTGAACTCACAGCAGTCCTGCTTGCTTGTTTCAGCCTCCCGAGTGCTCACATTACAGCTGTGTGCCACCATACCCAGCCCTCTTTAGATTCATCTTGAAGGTAGGCACGATAACTCAAATTTATTATACTTCATGTTTAAAACTTCAGTGTTTTACCTAGAGTAAGTATTCATAGCTTCATTTTTCTCATTGTGCAAAAAGTATTCAGTAATTCACCATGCTCTTACCAAACACCTACTGTGTGCCTGGAACTGTTCCAGGCAGGCACTGGGAAACCAACAGTAAACAAAGCAAAGTCTCTGTCCTCATCCAGTGTGAGCATAAAGCTTTATTTAGAAAAGCAGGAAGTTTTGTACTGTGGGTCACTGATTTCTGATCTGACTTTTTAATTTTGCATAACAACATTCTTTACCTTGACCATTAGGGTCTTTTTTATACTATTTTAAATTTGATTACAAAAGTGCCTCACTCACCTCATCTTGTCCCAGCTCTGGTGAGGTATATTTCTGAGAAACTGACAAATTATATACGCTGTCCAATTGTGTCTTAAAATTCCTTGGGGCTAACGTATCAAAAATAGCAATTCATACAGGCCTCGAAACCAGAAAAGCAGCAGCAGCAGCTCTTACTCATATTTAAACAACTTCTCAGGAAAAAATGCAAAAACACTTGACCCTACTGACGGGATTCTTGCCAACACAGTGTTTACAATCTAGTTAGAATGAAGAAAATGTGTCAAATCATGACAATGTACATAAGGTAATATTAGCACTAATAAGTGCTCGACGGAAAACAAAATGGAAACATGAGCTAGCGTGTGAGTGTGGGGTGGAAGAACAATCCACGCACTGATCTGGAGAAGGAACAACTGGACATGAAACTTGAATGGTGAGAAAAAGCCAGAAACTCAGCAGTCTAAGGAGCAATCATTCCAGCAGAGGAAAGACCAAAAAGAAGGGCTCTGAGGTGGGAATAACTTCTGTTTTCTCAAGAATAAAGAGGGAAATGACATTGGAAATGTTGGGAATCTGCTCTTGGAGACTCTTCTAGGCCCTGGGAGGAGCTGATATTTTTTCTGACTTGGCTGAGAACTCACTGGAGTACTTCAACTTGATTTGCTCATGAAAAGATTATCAAAAAGCAGCTTAGACTGTGGCAGACCACCTAAATGATTCTCCTTGAAAGAGGAGCATTTGCCTCCATTTTGGCTGAGTCTGACCCTATTTCTATGTATTGATATGTACAGAGCTGGCTAGGACCCTTTCCTTATCCCTTCAGTTGGCTTTAAGCAGTGCATATTGGTCTAGCTGAGGTGCTGATGGTAGTCTTTCAAGACAGTAGGCATGTTTCCCCAGACCCCCCATTGTTCCCATCAGTAAGCCAGGATGAGGTGGGGTGTGTGAGTCAATGCTCCACACTGTTGGCTGGGATGAGCCTTGGGATAGAGGTTCTGACTTCCTGGGGCTTGAAAGATTACACATCAGAGCTGAAGCACCAACCCCAAAACATTAGATGCTATCTCCATTGTGTTATGCAGATCACTCTTTCTGCATATCCTTCTCTCTGCATATGGCAGAGGTGATTTCAGGCCTCCTACCCAGCCCACCTTATGGCACTCACCTACTTCCCATGATTCTCACAGTTACTCAGCCTCAAGCCACTCCCTTCTTCATGAAGGAATAAAACCCAGATTCGGCCGTGGGTCAAGGCTTTTGTTCTGGATAGCCATCACTGTGGCCGGACTTAGGACCCTTTGGCCTCCCATAACTACAAATATTCCTTAGTGTCTTTATTCTCACCATGGGTTGCACTAGAAGTGGTAGATTGGAATTAACCCACTAGGATTCCAATAACTTTTCGTGGGATTACAAATACAAACTTCCTGGGCCAAGGCAGGATTGCGAAGGGCTCTCTATGTTAGACCAAGAGTATTAGTTGTTAGAGACTATGGGATGGTCCAGCTGTGAGGAGACTGTGATTTAGACTATACTATTATAACTAAAACTGAAGTCAAATGAAAAAATTCTAAATGAACTTGGGATGTGGAAGCAAACAACAGGCCATTCTTCCAATTTGATTTCAGGTCTACCACTTACTGGGTAAATTTATAAATCCTCTTTCTATGTCAGTGATCTCATCTTAAGACAGCCTCTTTCATAGAATTAAAGTCCTAAGAAAAGAACTTGACAGAGATTAACATAGTCAATAAGTGTGAGTTGTCACTCTCTCCATCTCTGAAACACAGAGGAAGCAAGGAATTAAACACAGCCTCTAGGTCTGGCCTGAATAACATTGTCTGTGGATAGAAAAGACTAGGAAAATGTAAGCTGAGAAGAAAGGAAATCCAGAGGGGTTTGTTTAGTAATTTGCTAACTTCAGATATTTTTGAGAAATCTAAATGGATTTACAATGTGGAACTTAGGAAAAGGATTGGTGTTAGAGGTGTTCATTCGCAGGTTGCAAACATATTTCAAACCTGAGAACTAAAAACAGGACATCTAAGAAGACAGTGCAGACAGAGACAGAAAAGAAAATCAAGGGTAAAATCCTTAAGAATGCCAAATTTGTAGCTGGGGAGGGAGAGGGAACCAGTGAAATTAAGAGAAATGAGGAGATGGAAGTAAACAAGATGTCCTGGAAACGAGGAAAGTCTCCTAAAGTTTAACTCAGAAGCATTATTTTATAATGAACAGCTACACTTTTGTACTAAAAGTTAAAAGCACTGAAAAAATTTCAACTTCTCTATATCAGTGCTGCATACCAATTTTAAAACCTTGCAGTGAAAAAGCTGAGGAAACACCTTGTAATTTAGTCAGGGATATATACACACATTCCTAGTTTAGGAAGAAACTCTCAAAACAATCCCCCTAGAACTCTGTAATTCACAGAAGTAGACCCTAATAGATGCAATAAATGGAAATTATCATATAAATTCCAATTTCTGCTACTACATGTGAAATAAATTTCCCATGTAATTATAATGATATAAAAAATGCATAATTTTTTCAGCCAGTTTGGAAAGATCAATAGAAAAGATGTTAATATTTTTATTGAAAAGCTAGATTTTACATGACTATAAGGTAATGGAGAACATTTTCATCAATTCATATTATAGAAATTGTAGATATATTCATTTCACGGTTCATAACTGAAAAATAACATATAAAATCAAACAGGTATGCAATCTCTATGATATTACAAACAATAGCTTTACTTCTAGCCCTGCAAAATATTCGACAAGCAATAGGCACATGACTTCCTGTTACACTGGTGATAAATAATAATCAAGGCAAAAATCTGTAGTTTCTATTTAATTTTATCGTTATTTTTAATTTTCATAGTTAAAAAAGCATTTTTAATAATCACATGTTTACTTTCTACATCATTTTTCCAAAGTCAAATGATTCCATATTTTTATAGTGTGTTTTGTTCATGACACAAAACGAAATTATTTAAAATTGCATAGGACACAGATGAATACATTGAAATTACAGCAGCTGAAGAAATTTAAGGATGGAAATGTGGTAATTCCACTAATAAAACTGAAATACAGAAATTTGGAACATTCCATCATGTATAGGCTTAAATAGAATCACAAATTGGGTTTACATTTCCCAGTCACCACCACAGATAGAAGATAAAATCATGAGATTTATAATATTAAAAACAAACAGGGGGCTGGGGATTTAGCTCAGCGGCAAAAGCACTTGCCTGGCAAGCGCAAGGTCGTGAGTTCGGTTCCCAGTACCGGAGAAAAATAAATAAATAAATAAAAATAAAAAATAAAAAAAAAAACAGCTGAGCCAGTGTAGGGGTGCACGCCTAGAGTTCTATCACATAAGGTGCTGAGGCAGGAGGGTCGTAAATTGAAGGCCAGCCCAGAGAACATAACAAAATCTTGTGACAAAAAAAGCTAAAAAGGAAAAAAAAACAAAGCAAACAAGCAAACAAAACTAGCTGCAAGTGCATATGCTCACCCTTTCATTTCATGGCAGTATGGTAATTGACACATCTCTGACTACCAAATATTTATACTATCCACTTTATAATGATGCACCATTCTGTAAAATGTCTTACATGGCGTTCCACTGTCTTAAGATAAAATCCTGATCCTTTAGTGAAGCTGATCATGACCTGAGTCCTACCTGTTTTCCTAGAATGATCTTTCATTTCTCCCAACTACTATTCTTTCTCTCTCACCATGTTACAAGCTTTAGGTCCTGCAATGGACTGTGCTCTCTTGTTCTAAACCCTGATCTTTGCGTTGGTCCATCTACTGGAAATAAGGCCCCTATCCTCACCTAACTCTTACTATTATTTCTGACTCAACTTATTTCTCTGGAAAACCTGCTTAGATTCATCTCCTGCCAATCAAATAGCTCCATAGAGGATTATACAACTCTCGGAACTTTAGGAATTTTTTATCATTTTGAATCCCTTTACTTATTGCTCCATTGTCTGTTTCTGCAACTGTCCAGTTTTATTTTTTCAGAGCGGGTCCTTAACCCATGCATGGGATTCTCACTGAGATGCAGATCTAGGATATATTTATTGTGGCTTTTGCTGTCATTGTTGTTGTTCTGCAGTTCTGGGACCTAACCCAAGTACTTACACATGCCAGGCATGCACTTTACCACTGAGCTATACTCCCAGCCCGAGAACACGTTATTTTAACAAATACCTTAGACTAATGCTATCCATTTGAAATATAATGTGAGCCATAAATACAAACACCATAGATAAAGTTAAATTTTCTATTAGTCATGTTAAAAAAAGATAAAAAGAAGCAAATGAAATCAGTCACTATTTCTTTAACCCAATATAGCTAAAATATTATTTCAACAGGTAATCAACATAAAAATTATCAATAGCCATTTCACATTTTCTGTATTAATTCTTCAAATTCAAGTGTAAAACGTACACTTCCCATATACCTGCTTCTGACTAGCCACATTTTAAAGGCTTTTTAACCACAAGTACCAAGTGGTAATCATTTAGGATGAAAAAATCTCAACTGGTTCTAAGACAAGAGACCAACAACTAAACTAATAAAAGAGACTATCACCACTTCTCATAATTTTAACATTCATATAGTTTGCAGGCACATAGTCAACAATCAAAAAATTCTTTTATCTAAATGTCTATTGAATACTATTTTTTTGGTTAAATTATCACAAAAAGCTTCTGAAAAATCAGAAGGATCAATCAGTGAAAGGATGGTTCTGAACCTGTAGTGTAACAATTGGCAAAAACTTCTCTATCCCCACACCCACTTCCATGCTCAGACAATGGCCACTTGAGAACATCTTGAGCTGAGAGAAGTTGGAATAAGAAAATGGAGAAAGGATGGAAGGAACCTACAATTTCATGTATTTCCCTCAAAGGTTATAGCGAAAACAGATGCACCCGTGAATATACTTCATCAGCTTCCTTCTCTGTGACCTCCAGCTCCCAGTCTATGAATTCAGTCTCACCCTTCAGAACCCTTTATAACATGTCCCAGCTTCAAGGTTGATGGCTCTTTCCTCAGAAAGAAAAGCATAAGTGACAACCTAAATGCAGAGATATTAATTATCAGAATCTGTTAAATCTTTAACCTGGAAAATTTCTGCTTTCTCACTGTCTGAGAGAAAAGAAAAAGAAGCACCCTGCTTATATGATTTATAACAAAGAATCTCATTTTTTCTAAATGTCAGCAGATACTTTTCAAGCCTATCCTGAAAGAGTAACACAGCAACTTTGAGGAAAGGAAGAGCTGAAGAATAGAAGCCCAGCCTGACCCTAACTTCCTTTATATATTAATTTTAATGTGCAAAACAGCAGTAACAAGTAACAACAGCTTTTCTGTAACCTGTTGACTTCAATGTAAGAAGGGGGAAAAACTTGTCATTTCCCATATGGTAATCCAACTCATGTGTTATTTATGTTACTTGGGGAAGTGAAACAATTGAAATTAACATTTTTTGAAGTTCCATCAAAGTTCTATATTCAAGGGAAGATGAGAATATGTAAAAGTGGCCTGTGTACTTCCAGGATCCTGAGGGAAAGAAAGAAATGAAAAGTGGTTCAAAATTCAAAAAAAAGTGCAATTTTAGATGTAATGTAGTTGTTTTCCTCTCACTTCCCTACGTTTCATACCCTGCATATTTTCCGCAGATGCCTCCTTTCTGTCTAAGCAAGAAGCAGATAAATTTCTGGCTGGATCAACAATTTGCAGAGAAATCAAGGATTTCACCATTACTGTGACTTCTTCTATCTACTTTCCCCAACTACTTTGTCTGAATGATTCTGCTCTTGAATTTGTGCCCAGACTCTGAGCTCCTTGTAATATGCTTTCAGTCCCCTTCCGCTAATTCCCAGGCACCAGTTAGACCCAAAGTCTGGACCCAGCAGTATCTCATGCACCGTGAATTCACCCTCTTGTCTTGCTCCAGGCAGAGAGAAACTCAGCTTCAGGAGAGCAACCCAAGGTGTTCCAGTGACACTGCAAATAATACTGTCCTAAGAGCTGAGGAAATGAAGATGCTTTGAAAAGAGAAAGCTCCTCAGCCAAAGAACACAGCATGGGTGGGCCTGACAGACCGATCCCAAACTCCAACCTTCCTTCTTCCTCCTGCTCCGAATGTGACTTAAAGAGGTTCACAGAGCAAAACGTGTAGCAGATGGAACCCCAAAATGCTACTTCATTTCATAAAAATCCACTACCATGTACCAAGGATCTTTGCAGTGATTTCAGTGAAATCTAAGAGTGTAGAAAATTTCAAACATTCCATTGTTTCTCCAACTGAAATATGTTAGCCATCATTTTTCCAAGTGTCACTTTAGTAATCTTTTACACCTTATGAAAATTAGGTGTAAATCTAATCTCTCCCAAAAATGAGATCTATAAGAGAATATATATTCTGAAAGTATGTAATTAAAAAAATAAAAGCTTTACTCTCAAAATAAAAAAAAAAAAAAGATTACAAATCAAAACCAAGATTTGGAGAGAACTGAGAAAGTTTCTTTGGATGGAACAATAAGGAATAGTATTTGGAAGTATATTTAGGAAATGAAAGACAACCTGCAAAATACTTAAGTGACTGAACAATTTATGGACAGACCCAGAAAATGCTGGGAAGAGGAGGAGGAGGAACAGAAGGAGGAGACGGGAGGGGAGAGGGGAGAGAGAAGCAAGAGCAAAAAGAAGAAGAAGAGGAAAGAGACGAAGAGACTATCTACCCAGAAGATCCCAACGTCGGTAAGAGTTTTAAGAGCAAAGAGATTGACATTTGTTCAACAGTAAGATAGGCCACCCCAAAATGTGACTGTAGAAAACCAGAATATGCCACCCCTAAATATGCCTTGTTAGCATAAGGATTATTTTGAGCTGGTTATTTTGAGATACAGCTGACACAGAAAAAGCTTGAAAACAGAGAATTTACCTCTTTATAAAAGAAATGTGCATGTATAAAGGAAGTCTCAAGTTATAAGGGTGTCTCGCTGTCTGTACAGGAGGAGGGTGACTGAATCACAACAGACTTCTAGAAATGGAGAAGACAATAATTTAAATCACATAACAAACCTTAGTCTTGTCTACCAAACTTGTTCTGGTAGCTCTCCTACCAAATGACTTCCCATAGCTCTCTTTCTTTGCTTTTAGTTAAATATACTATGTACACCTTATATCCAGCCACCTCTTTGAGAGTTTTCTCTTCCTTTTATGTGTGCATGAGGTATATATGTTAATAAACTTGCTTATTTTTCCTTGTTAATCTGGTTTTTTGTTTCAGGCATTGCCAAACAAAAACTTAAGAAGGTAGAAGGAAAAATTTTTGACTCTACACATACTTATGCTAGCAAAGACTATACTTAAGTAAGAAATGTTAAACTATAATGATTTATATGAACATGCCCAGGTACGTATGCACAAACAAAATTTTAATCTCTACAGTATAATAGTCATGCAGGCCATATATTCAGACCAAAATGTAAGATACCTTTTGGCATCCACAAAAATATCTGTTCCATAGGAAATTATAAAACCTCATTCCAAATCAAGTTATGAACTTTTTAAAATGAATGACAGTGGAAGTATTCCACATTATGATCTATGGAAAAAAGTTCAAATAATACCCAGAGGATGATAAGTGAACTAAAATGCATTTAATAGAAAGGAAGGAATTTTAAAATACACTAAGCAGAATTCAATTAGAGAAGCCAGATTCAAAAAATCAAATAGACATAAAATAGAAGAAAATTAACTTAAAGAAAACATCTTATTTAATGGTAAACTATTAAAAGAGGCTGCATTAAATTCTGTCTTGAATTTTTTTATTTTAAAGGCAAAAGAATGAAAACATTAACAGACACACATATATTTGCAAAATAACACAAAAACAATACAAGCAATACAGAATTTCAGACAAGGTGATAGGAAATTAACAATGGTTGTTGTATTACATATTGATACCTTCAAATTGGATACTCAGGTAAACAAATATAGACTTGTAAGATGGATCAAACACTTAAACTTTAACTTTTCCTTTCAATAAATCAGTAGAAGTCAGTAGTACAACTATGCTAGCTATCCTGTGAATACAGATACACCTAATTTTTCCCCTTTTTCTTTTCTCTTTCCCTCTGCATTAAATTCTGGAACATTATTTAACATTGTCCTGGAGATTATAGTCATTGCAAAATACTACAGAAAAAGTATAAGGAATAAACATAGAAAAGTAAGAAAAATTGTTACGTTGGGGGACTGTGTGATTATCTTACTACAAAAATGGAGACAGAGAGGTTGAAGTGTTAACTCTGAGTGAATCTTCAATAAAGAACCATACTTTAGCTGATGATGCTGTGAGAATGGTAAGGATGAAGTATGCTAAGCTGAGGAGCTGAGAGGATGCAGCTGATTGGTGGGGAATTCATCTGTGAATTAGGTGTATCTAAGAGAAAGAAAACTGTGAGTCGGGTAGAAAACAAGAGTTTGTGAAAACTCTGGAATAATAACAGAGGCCAACACTAGCTGACCAAATGTCAGAGTGCAGATAAATTTATATTCATAAATTCAATGATAGAGATGATCACATTCTAATGTTGGTTTGTACCTCTCGAATTTTTGTGGTAAAACATGTAGTGTGGAATACAACAGTTTGTTTCTAATAGAAAGGAAGTTTTTAAATAAGGGTTGAGAGAAAGTGGAATTGATATCAAGTTTTTAAAAATCCCATAATCGTTCATTTGCTTTGTCATTATCAATCTGTTTGACTTTATCATATTATCACAGGAAAGCAAAATGCCTCATAGCTAGCTTTTTCCTCTGCTCTGTTATTTTTGCCTATTTTGCAGTATGGATGAGCTATTGAACATTTACTTACTTAGAATAATGGTACCATGTAACTGCTGAGCTTGTACAATGTGATGATTATGCTGAGGACAAAATGGCCAAATTTGCATTCTTGGATTCTACATACAGGCCCTTAAGTATACGAAGAGTTTTAAAAAATCAAATGAAGCATTCTTCCTTTTAAATATGGAAATAGGAAGTATAAATGGAATCATTAATTGTTTCTGATCCTTTTTTTAGGATAATGTCTAAATTTTTAAAACATTTTCCCCTGTATTCCAGATTCAATCTCATGGACCTTACCGTGTACATACCTTGTATGCATGCACACACACTATCTCATCCCTTCCTGTAAAATAGAATGATACTGTTCTTCACCATGCAATTAAATGCACTCACTCTCTTCAACTCATTAGGCTATGAAAATTATTCAAGCATATCTGGTCTATTTCTTTCTCCTTGCAGCATATTGCAATTCAGTTTCCTCTTGGTAGAAAATGACAATAGTAGACATCACTTTCTATTCTATTGGAAGGGGGTGGCATATGGGTGAATTCACTGGGGCAATAATTTCATAATTATAAAGGCAATATGTGGGCCCCAAACTCTCAATTCTGTTGACTAGATTTGTGCATATAACTCTTTCTGAACTCCTTGGAACCTAGACACCAGCAGCTGTATTTTGCATTAAGGTTAATGCCAATGTATAGGTTGATATGAATTTCCCAGGCCCACAAACAGTGGAGACACTACAGGGAACAGCTCCACAGCAATGCAAC
This sequence comes from Chinchilla lanigera, assembly GCF_000276665.1. NCBI lineage: Eukaryota > Metazoa > Chordata > Mammalia > Rodentia > Chinchillidae > Chinchilla > Chinchilla lanigera. Next base: position 12,048,571 of record NW_004955448.1, on the reverse strand, counting down.
TGTAATTCAGTCATCTCCAGAGAAACAGTACGCTGTAAATTCAACAGTATAATCTGCGCTAGGAAGGCTGAAGCTGGGCTGTAAATTCAATCTCATGCTCCCTCATGGGAATTTATCCGGGAGAGGAGTACAGTATCTGCTGACTTGCTGTATAATTCAGCAGGGCAACGTCTAACTGCAAAGAAATCTGCATTTAGAGAACCACACAGATGTAAGAAGCCAAGATGATGTCATATTTTTAGAAACAATAAAATTTTGCACGTTCAGAGCATTGTTTAAACATTAATAATACTTTTGGTACTATATTACAAATACCAATTCCTCATACCTCTTTTTAAGGCAATAGAAAACTAAAATAAATACTTGTTTTTGTCAAAACTTACAGTGTTAATCATATTGCATTGAAAACTCAATAAAGGCTCTAGCTGTTAAAGCTCCTACATTTATAACTTATGATGGCTTATGAGATAAAAATTTATGTGATCTATTGCATCAAGCTGATTGCTTGGAAATCTCAGGGTTGTTTTATTGACTGATTCTACCTATTATGAAATAGCCATGAAAGGAATCAGCACCTTCTGTTGCAGTTATTCTTTTTACTCCCTGGGAGCAAAACTGCAAGTCAGCCATCCTTCCTCCTCACACGGCCATGAGAGTGGTCTCTGCTGCAGACCCAGGCACATTTGAAAATGTCCAGAGCGACCAGACAGAATCTGGCTTCGCTGTACGAACTGCGTAACTCAGTGTCACCTCGGGTCATCCTGGAGCTCCAGAAAAGGTTAGCTCAAACCCTCACTCTATGTCCTGCTGCGCTCTGCTACTCAAAGAGAATACCCTGGACGACAGCATCAACATTATCTGGGAAGAAAAGAAGAAACACAACCTCTACATACGCTCTCTTGAATTAGAACCTGCGTTTTAACAAACTCCAGAAAGATTTGCCCATATGTAGAAATTCAAGCAGCACTGCTGCAAAACCTCTCCTGAGAGCTCAGTTGAATTCCCAGGGGCCTTGTTTCTCATGGTCACTCCACTCACCTTTCTCTACACTGGTTATATTCTCTCTACACCTTGCAGCTCTTCTCTTCTCTCTTTTTAATTTTCTTTAAAAAAGTGGAAATCAGTTCTTTTCTTTGATTGACTCAACACACACAACTTACAAGGCCTGTAACTGATACGAAAAATAAAATATGTTGGACAATTAAAGAAATTATTTTATTCAGGCTGCTGCCATAGGGATAAGATTCATTAAAGAGGAACGTCCTAAAAAAGAAGAGAATCTCGGGGTTTACACAGTCTGTCATCCACAAATCTCCTGAGAGTCACGAGGAAAAACAGAGGTGGATCTTGTCGTGAGGACAAGGTGGCCCCTCACGGGTAGACATTTCAGAACACAGAATACGGAAAATCTCAAGCACTACTGTTTCCAAGGAAAAGTCCCCCTGTAAAGTTCAACACTGCCATCCTTCTTGTCTTCAAAATAAATATTATTTGCTGCCAAACAACCTAAACATGATCATAAATCTCCTGAGTGGAACAGAGCAGAGTCTAAGAAACAGTTTCTGGAGGACACTTGTTGACATTTTTCTCACAAAAGAGGTTGAACCATTTGTCAAAAGGTGATCACAAAGGGCAGTTATCTTAAGCTCTGGATCAGGCATCCTCCAAGAGGGATGTCTAAAACATGAAATAGAGTCCTAAAGCTGTGGGGCTAGAATGATGATATTTTTCATCTTATGTAGCCTTGGTAACCTCTAATGTAAGAGCTTGCGTGAGTCTAGCATTTAACTCCACTACCAATGTGGTAGAGACAATGGCTCGTCAAGACAGAGTTTCAGCCCCACCTGATGTGCTGCGGGGTTCCGGTGTGTATAGAATTCCTGAGCTCCAATTTGGCAGCGCTTCTGCAGGACCTAGGAAAGAAGTACAGTTGCCAGGTAACACAGCACCAATAGCAATCTGAAGAATTATGCTTTAATTTTTAATGATGCCATGCCTGGAGGAAGGGAAAAAAAAATTGAAAGTTTATCTCAGGTACTTTTCTCTTGTTTCTGAGAAAAAAATACCCTACACCCAAAATTAAGGAAGGAAAGGTTTACTTAGATCACACTTTGTGGAGGTTTCAGTCCATACTCAGCTGGCTCCAAGGCAGTGCGGCACATGGCAGAGGGCCACAATTCATGGTGGTGGAAAACACCAAAAGCAGTAAGAGCAAAAGGGAGGAGCAGCAAGAGTAAGCCTCTTTCCCTCCCTTGCATTATATGCAAGATACCCGCCCCATAATCCCAACATTAGACCATGGATCAATCATAAACTCTAGAAGCCCCATGACTGCATGAGGTTTTGGGGAAACATCTAGACACAAACATGCAAAGCTTCAATAAACTGTAGCCATATTTGAAGAAAATTAGAAGAATTGAAAATCTGTAATCATTGATAATTTGGGCAAGATAAGCATATCCAGTCCAATTTATTTATTTTATTTTTTATGAATTAAGTTTATTAGTACATTTTAGGTATACATAGTGATCATATGCATCATAGAGAACTTGTACCTGTACATGGTATATTTGGATTCCTCTTTTTTTTTTAATCCTCTCTTCTCCCTTCTGCCCATCTTCCCCTCCCTATTTACAAAGTTTGCTTCCACTTTATCCTTTTCTAAAATCATTTTTCCTTTTCCCTTCCTTCTTCCCCCACCCCAGTTCTTCTTTTCTTTTGAACAATTTCTTCCCTTTTCACAATATCTACTGTACAGTTTGGTCCTTATTTCCTCTTTTGAGAAAATCCTGTCCAACTTAGAAATAGGTTCCCAAACTGCTTGTTCTACAGGGAAGGGAGAAATCAGTGAAAGCTTGACTAGAAAAGACAGTGATTAAATATGCATAATTTACTCATAATTTAGTTCTAGCACCTCTGAAGGTCAAACTAACACCACATAGCCTCAGCATAAGTGACAATGTTAATATGCCTCCCCGGGAATGACCTAAGGCCACCAGGCAAAGATACTTTCAGTCAACCAGAATATAAAAAATATTAGTCATTTAGGGCTTCTATGACAAAAAGACCATCCTGTGGATGACTTAAACAAGAAATATGTCTTTCTCATGGCACTGAGGGCTAGGAAGTCAAAGATCAAGATGCTGTCAGACCCACTGTCTGGTAAGGGTGCTGTCCCTTGATAGCTGGGTCCTCATACGGTGCAGAACCTGCCATTTTCATGAGGTCACTAACCCATCATGAGGGCTGCACTCTCAAAGCCTGACTACTTTCAAAAGATCCCATCTCCAAATGTCTTCACATCAGGAACTAGGCTTCCAGCATTTAAAATGTGGCGGGGGCGGGGGGGGGCACAACTATTTAGTCAAGAGCACAGGCTTAGTTGTTACCTCTCAGAAGCCAGGGAAAGGACCAAACATTTCTTTAAGGTATTTAGGGATTGAACACTTCAGGCTTGCAGAATTTATCCTCACTACATACAAGACCAGCCAGAAAGTGACTTTCTTACTCACCTGATTGTCAAGGAACCTTATTATTATCATGTACTATATCAGGTTTTCCAAGAGAGTCCTGTATGATTGGCTCCATATAGTCGAGCTGAACTTGTGGAAGAGGAAGGCACAGAGATGGTATGGATGGGTAGCCAACATACAATGTAAGGGAGGAAAAGAGGCTTGCTCTCCGCCTTTTGCTCTTGCTGCTTTTGCTGTCTTCTGCCACCTTGAAGTGTTGCCCCCGTGCCATGCCGCCAGCTAGCTGATTACATACTGAAACCACCACAAACCTGAACCAAATAAACCTTTCATTCCTTCATTTTGAGCATCAGGTACTTTGTCTCTGCAATGAGAGAAAAGTAACCAAGACACTATGCAAATAATTTTGTCACCTTGAAAATAAAAACCTTGTTAAACAGGGAGAAAAATGTATCATTTACAAATGCTTCATTTCAGTTTACAAAAGCACAGTCCACTGACGAGTTATGAGTTACAATACACAGTTTGAAGAAAAGAGAAAGGAGTTGTTTATAGATCCACAAAATAAAAAGTGTAAACATTAATTATATTGCAAAACACAATTCTTCATTAGTTTATTAGTCCAAATGAATTGTTATCCTGATAATCTTAGATTCAGTCTTACCAACCCATTGAGTTCACAATTAGGCTGCTGTAAACCTCTACTTAGTCAACTGGGGTGACCTCAAGGTATTTTAACCTGTGCCATCAGAAGTCTGTGACAAAAAGCAACTGGCCCACAGTCCCCCAAAATAGTTCCTCCTTGTCGAAAACAAAAACTATTCCATCTTGTAGCTGATTGCAAATGCTTTAAGAGTAGTATTGGAGTAAAACTATCTCCAGAGGACAGAAGGCTTAAAATACCCGTGGCTGATATATTACTGATAATTGTCAAAGGAGAAAGATCTGAAGAGAGTGCATTACAAAATGCAATCAACAAAGCAATTTGACAGTTTCTACGGCATTCAGTACTAAAGTATAGACAAGCAAAATCTTTTTTTTTTTTTTTTTTTTTTTGGTTTTTCTCCGGTACCGGGAACCGAACTCACAACCTTGTGCTTGCCAGGCAGGCGCTTGGCCGCTGAGCTAAATCCCCAGCCCCCGAGCAAAGTCTTTACCAAGAAAAATATCTTCATGTATCCTACATGAATTCTGAGAAATAATTTATGATGAATATACCAAGAACATAGTTAGAATATATCAACAATATCAAGTAGGGAATTTCTCTATTTCTGGTTTGCTAAAATTACCTGTACTTAAAAGACTAAAAACATTTCAGAGTTAAATTCTATTTTTTATAAAAGCTCTTTTACATTAAAATATTTTTTATTTTTTCTAATTTCCAGGAATTTTAGGAATACTCAATTTATAGAAGTGCTGGCTCTAAGTCACTCAGAATAAAGCTCCTTTAAGGCATTTTATAATCCAATTTAGTAATCTCATCTAGAGATAGAAAAATTACATATTGGTACAGTAAAACGTAAATCACAAAAACATATCAATCACAAAAAATATTATCAATCACAAAAATATAAATATATAAAGATGACAAGAAAAAGCTTACAATTTTAATTTTATAACTTTAGTCATAGCTTGAGCATAAACAGGAATACAAAGCCTACAAAAGAAATGTTGTTCTCTTCCAAGTAGGTACAAATCTTAATTTATTTGACCTAAAAATAGATAATCTTACAAATAAAAAAGACTCACCTACCAGATTTTCTCTTGTCTTCTACATAACAGAGACAAGAAGTCTCTATAAACCATTAATCTATCAGCAGAAATTGATAAATGTTCAAACCATGAGACCCAAAGGGGCTGGCAGCAGAAAGCAAGCATGAATTCGAAAGGAATCAACATCAAATCTTTCTTGTCTAACAGCCTACAAGGGTCCAGAGCACAGTACGGGGATTAGACTCCCCACTGAGTCCCTGGAGGGCTGGTCAGGTACAAAGAACAAAGGGTTCTGAGAGGAGTTGTTGTCTGCGATACCAGGAGTCCACGCACCAAAGTTGAGTTGTACCTGGTTACGATTCCATATAAGGTATTGCTATGGGGTAGCATTTATTAATGAAGGAGAATTCAAGGAAAAAAAAGAGGCCTGGGGTTTCACAGAACCAAGTAAACACATAATCCCCGTGAATCTCATGCGAGCCAAAAGGAGGATGCACCGGGGCTTACCTCCAAATGTGCAAATGCGATGTTTTCTTCTGTGGTTGTTTCCCAGAACACCAAAGGGTTGCGGGATTTCTTACACGTTGCTGCTTTCTGAGAGCACAGGACTCGGGGAAAGTACAATACCGTGATTGTTCTGGTCTTTATGGAAAGTTTAGGGAGACAGGAAGTGTTCACAGAAGCTCTCAAAGCAGATGCATTTCCCTTACAGGGTCACAAACCCTGATTGTCTCCGTTCCCTTCCCGAGCGACACAATGGGCTTGATTGGGCCTCCCTGCTCTTAGTCCTCTGACCATCACGCCATGCTGTGCGGCTGTGGGCCTATCTCTTGGCTACTACTGGAGAGAAAATTCACGGCTTTTATTTTAAAATTTCAGCCAAGGGTTGAGCATAGAAAGGAGTACAAAGCCCACAAAAAAAAATAAAAAATTTTTTTAAAAAGCTGTTCTCTTCATTCTCTACTTGATTCCATTGTTTTCTGCCAACCTCCCATAATAATTTACCACTGTCACATGTAGAGAAATTTCACTTGCTTTTTTCAGTCCAGCCAACTCAGCTCTGGGCCTCCCTCTGCTGAGTAAAGATTTGGCCCAAACTCCAACATTGCTACTTGCCAAATCCTCACAAAACTTACACTACAGGCACCTCTGCCCCACCTGTGCTAGGGAGGGTAGGAAGGTTCCATTGCTCCAGGTACAACTCAATGATCATAGAAAAAATCTATATATAAAACATGCAAGTCTCACTAATAACTGGAGCTGGCAAAAGGAACAGTTTGTCAGACGAGTCCTTCTGCACCCTTTCTATCGATGCCTCCCCCTCCTCCGTACCCCTCAGGCGCTCTTCAATTCACTCAGAAAATTCCCCGTGTAGTGCTCTGTCCATCCCATCTCTACTCCAAACGAAACGTACTGAGCCATGATGTTTTCAGTCCCGAATGGAGAGAGCTAGCAGCTGGAAAGCATTCTCAGAGATGAATTCCGTCAAGCGTTTGTTCAAAGACAGTCTCAGAAGCAGCCCAAAATGGACCAGAGAAGCTACAAAGAGACCCACCCAACGAGTGCTGTCAGTGGTTTCCCTCCCCGCCCCATGCTTGCTTTTTCCTTTGCTACATCTGCAAGGCTTTAGAAATACCCGCCAAAAGTCCTTGCTCTTGATTTCTCGTCCTGTGGAGAGTAGGAATCCAGAATCTTCACAGATGTACAAGACCAGCAGGTGGTTTCCAACCAGATCAGGGCCAGTGAAATATGGACCCCGGGGTAGGAATGGGAGGCCCCAGTTTGGCTTTGGGTTCATGTAGTGTTGTGCAATTCATTTGCACCAGTGCTGATCCTCACCAGTGCTGATCTTATCTATAGTTTGAAAACTCAGAGAAGATAAAAGGTTTGATTATTTCACATCCTTAAACTCCATCATTGACCACTTCTAAGCTCATTTATTTAATCTTCTCCATGTATTTCTGTTTTAACCAATTACCTGCATGAATCCCCCAAGATCTAACCATCACAACTTGGAAGAAGTGCTCGTTTTGCCCTCTTGGTTTGCCACTTGGGTATAATTTTTCCCTTGAACTTCCCCTACTCTCTCTCACTACACTCATTATATAATAATTCATTAGCTGAGCACTCACAGAGCTTCTCTGTGATAACGAGGTTCTTATTACCATGATCAATTTATACTGAAGTGTTAATAACTGGTTTCACATAAAAAAATAGTATTTAAAATTTCATTAGATTTTTCAAAATTTTAAAATGATAACTCCTAGCAAAGTAAAGTATATCCCTCTAACTGTTCACTTGAGTCACATACTCATGTAGTAATATTTTTAGTAACTATTACCAAGCACTAATATGCCAGGTGACATGTTAGGTATCCTTTGCATATTAATTCATTTCATATTCCCCATGTGGAAACATTATTATTCAAAGGAACTGGAGTCCTGAGAAGTTAAACTCCAAAGCCACATAATGACTGTCACAGCAGACCTTTTCAATTTGAAAGTATTTACCTCTCATGAACTGAATTGTTAACATAGGTGGAATTATTTCCATATATACATGTTCCTCAGTCTTGTGAAGTTTTATGCTTGAACCCAAAATTTTATTCTTCTTTTAGAGACGATTAGAAAATTTCAGGATTTGGAGACTGAAAGGGAAAAAAGGAGTAGAGGAAAAGCAAGAGCTGCAGGGCTGTGTCCGTGAAACCTTGCAAAATTTCAAAGCACTCACTCTCTGTTTGGAGTCAGTGGTCTGAGCCCTGTGCAGGAAAGAGATTTCTTAACACATTTGGAGGGTATTTAATCGCTCCCTCCTCTCCCGTTACTTCCGCTCCCCGATCATGTACCCATTTCTAAGAGTCTGTATTCTTTTAGTTTCCTACCATTGTTCCTTTAGTGCACACATTGATCTATTTATATTTTAGATTCTTAATAAAATAGAAGCATAATGTTGAGCTCTCTGAGTCTGGCATGTTTCACTTAGCGTCGTGGTATCCAGTTCCATGCATTTGCCTGTGAATGACCTGATTTCAACCTTGTGTGTGGCTAAAAAAGAGGGTATTGTGCACATATACCAGACTTTTATATATTCATCCATGAAAGGGCATCTACACTGTTTCTACAGCTTAGCTTTTAGAAGTTGCACTGTTATAAACATGAGTGTGCATGCATCACTATAGTGTTGTGTATTAATTCTTTTGAGAATATACGGAAGAGTGACATAGCTGGATCAAATGGTGATTCTACATTTAGCTTTCTAAAAGTTCTATGGGTACATTCCAGAAATACATAATGATAGCACTCATCATTGGGAATTTGTACCCGTACATGATAATCTTACTGCTTCTTTTTTCCCCATTCCCCATCCCTCCCTTCAATCCTTCTCCACCTATTCACAGAAGCTTTGCTTTCATTTACTCCTTCTACTCTCTTTTCTCATCTCTTCCTTGCTTTCCATCTCCCCCTTTTCTTGTTCCCCTTCCCATTTGAATATTTTCTTCCTATTTTACAACCTATTATATACTTTAATCCTTATTTACACTTTCAGTTTCTCCCACCAGAGAAACAATGCAGTATTTACACATGTCTGATATATTTCACTTAAGAGTATGGTCTCCTACTGTAATAAAATCAGCATGGTACTGGCAAAAAAAAGACCTGAGGATCAAAGGAACAGATTAGAAGATGTAGACACAACTACAAACACACTCAGTCACCTTCTCTTTGATAAAGTGACAAAACGTGTTCACTGGAAGAAAGACAGCCTCTTTAACAAATGACGCTGGAAAAACTGGCTCTCCACATGCTGAAGACTAAAACTAGACCCATGTCTCTCACCATGTACTAAACTGAAGCCCAAATAGATCAAAGATATAAATATGAAAACAGAAATATTAAACATACTGGAAGACAAAGTAGGTAGAAATCTTGAAGACGTAGGGTAGGCAAAGAGTTCATGAACAAAACCCAAACTTCATGGGAAATACTTCAGAGAATCAACAACTAGGATCTCATCTTGTTAAAAAGTTTTCGCACATCAAGAGAAAGCACCAACAGAGTGAAAAGAAAACCCACAGAGTGAGAAAAAAAATTTAACCAACTGTCCCTCAGACAAAGAACTTCTATTTAGAACATATAAAGAATTGAAAAAACTCAGATCCCCCAAATTCAAAGGCCCAATCCAAAAATAGACACCTTAGATGAATATATACTTCTCAGATGGAAAAATTCAAATGGCAAATAAATCCATGAAAAAATGTTCAACATCATTTGTCATTTGAAAGATGCAAATTAAAACAACACTGTGATTCTATCTCACCCCAGAAAGAACGGCTGTCATCAAGAAATCAACCAATAACAGATGCTGACAGGGCTGTGGGGGAAAAAGGAACCCTTCTCCACTGTTGGTGGGAGTATAGACTGGTACAACCACCACGGAAATCAGTCTGGAGATGCCTCAGAAAACTAGGATTAGAGGTCCCATTTGACTCAGCTATCTCCCTTCTGGGTATTTTCTCAGAATAATTAAAAACTTCACACCACAGCAATATATGTGCACCCATGTTTATAGCAGTACAATTTGTAATAGCTAAATCTTGGAAACAACCCAAATGCCCATCAGCTGAGGAATGGATAAAAAAGATGTGCTGTTCTTATACAACAGAGTACTGCTCAGCTATAAAGAAAGATAAACTCAAGGCTTTTATAGGAAAATGGATGCCATTAGACATCATACTCAAATTAAATAAATCAGACTCACATGTGTAAACATAGTATTGCCTCCCTAGTGTAAGAAACTAAAAGAATAAATAAGATCCAAAAGGTGCAATAAATATTGTGAAAGGGAAAGAAAATGTTCAAAAAGAAAGAACAACTGGGATGGGAGAATGGAGGAAAGAAGGAAGGGAAAAAAAAATACACACATGCAAAAAGATAGATAACAGTCATACTCCTGACTTCTTTTGCTTCATTGAAACAAATATTGTTCGTTTATATTGTTCTATATTGTTTCTTTATATTGTTTTAATTTTATATTGTTTGATCAATTATGTTTGCCTATATCTTGTAATCTGAGCAACTACTTTGAAGATAACAGTACATAATATATTCACCTGTGTCAGTCTCCCATTGTCTTGTTTTGAAACTCTATTATTGCTTTTTCCTTTTTAAAATAAAAATAGTATGATCTTAAGGTGCATCTATTTATCTACAAGTGTCTGAAGCTTATCTTTCTTAATACTCCGCTGTATTTAAAAACACACACACACACACACATATTTATCCATTCACCAGCTGATGGGCATTTGGACTGTTTCCAAGATTTGGATGCTACAAACTGTGCTGCTATAAATATGGGTGTGCATATATTGCTTTGGTATTATTCTTTCAGTTCTTTCAGGAAGATACAGAAGGGGAATAACTGGGTCAAATGGAACCACTAGTTCTAGTATTTTTAGGAATCTCCACACTGATTTCCACAGTGGTTGCCCAAGTTTACACTCCCACCAACAGTGGAAAAGGATTTCTTTTTCCCCACAGCCCAGCTAGCATTTGTTATTGGTTGATTTCTGGATAATAGCTATTCTTTCTGGAGTGAGGTAGAATCTCAGCATTGTCTTCATTTGAATCTCTTGAGTGACCAATGAGGTCAAACATTTTTCATATATTTATTTTCTGTTTGTACTTCTTCATCTGAAAAGTGTATACTTATCTCAGAAGCCCATTTTTGGATTGTGTCTTTAAATTTGGGGGACCTGACTTTTTTGAGTTCTTTATATATTCTAATCATTCTTTTGTCTGAGGAACAGCTGGCAAATATTGTTTCCCACACTGTGGGTTGTCCCTTGGGACTGTTGTTGGATTCTCTTGCCATGCAAAAGACTTTTTTTGGATTTTTTATCTTAAAGAGAATAAAAAAGATAAAAGTGATACAGAATTTTAAAACAAGATAATAGGAAATTAACAATGGTTGTTACATTGCATATTGTTATCCTCAAAATAGTTGTTCAGATTACCAGTACAGGCATGCAAAATTGATCAAAACAATTAGGCATTAACTCTTCTTCTCAATAAATCAATTGAAAGTAGTAGTACAATTATCTTAGCTATCTTGTGTATATGTGTGTGTATATATATATACACATATGTATTTCTCTTTCCTTCTTTCTTTTCTCTTTTCCTTCATCCTATCCGTTCTTTCCTTTTGAGCAATTTCTTTCCCTTTCATAATATCTACTGTCCCTTTCAGATTTTATTTACACTTTCAGTCTCTTACACTAGGGAAACAATATGATATTTTCACATGTGGGTCTGATTTATTTCACTGATCCTAGTTTTTGATTCTTTGTGACAATTTCTGTGCTGTTGGGGTTTTGTTCATAAAGTCATTGTCTACACCAATGTCTTCAAGAATTTTGTGTCTTCTATCCTCCCATAGATTTGGTGTTTCTGTTTTAATGTTTAGATCGTTGATCCATTTCAATTTTAGCTTAGTGCATGGTGAAAGATATGAGTCTAGTTTTAATCTTCAGCATGCAGAAAGCCAGCTTTTCTAGCATCGTTTATTAAAGAGACTGTTTTTCTTTCAGTGAAGGTGTTTGGCTCCTTTGTCAAAAATAAGGTGGCTGAGTGTATTTGGAGTTGTTGCTGCATCTTCTAATCTGTTCTTAAATCCTCAGATCTACTTATTTGCCGGTGTCATGCTGTTTCTTAATCACAGTGGCTTTGTAGTATAATTTCAAGTCAGGGATTATGAAGTTTCCTGCCTTGCCTTTGTTGCCAGAATTACTTTTACTAGCCTAGCTCTCTTCCAGTTCCAAATGAATTTTAGGATGGTTTTTCCTAAATCTATGGGGTATTCTTTTGGCATTTTGATCAGGATTACATTAAATATGTATACCAATTTTGGGAGTATGGCCATTTTCACTATATTGGCTCTTCCTACCCAAGAACAAGAGTATCTTTCCATTTTCTGATATGCATTTTGATCTCCTTTTCCAGAGTACTACAGTTTCTAATAAGGGAAGTAAAAGACCTTCTTCTTCTACACTGAGCTCTCCCTCTTCACTCCCCCATGGGCTTCATTTCTTACTTCAGATCTGATGGGTTCTAGGGATCCACTTCCTTCTTTCTTCTCTTTCTCATGTTGCTATATCCCAGTGCATGCACACGAATTCTCAGAAAGATTTTTTTTATTGGTCTGGTGTTCACCATTCCACCATCTTCCCAGAAGTCCCTACATTTAATTTTAGAGAAACCTCCAAACTTATTTGCGTAGTGAGTGCATTAAGTTTGCATTCCCATCAACAATGTAGAAGGGTTTCTTACCCCTACATGAACCTTGACATCACTCGTCACCTTTTGTGCCCCTGATGGTAGCCATTCTATTTGAGGTAAGATAAAAACTCTTAATAGTTTCATAGTTTGCATTTCCTTAATGGCTAAGATGCTGAACTTTTTTCATCTACTTCCTGGCAGCTTATACTTTTTTTTTTGAAAAGCATTTATATAGTTCATTTGTCCATTTTCTAAGAGGGTTATTTGTTAGGGCTGGGGATAATTTTTGAGTTCTTTATAGTCTAGAATTTACTCCCCCATTAGACCTGTAGCCAGTGAAGACTTTTCCATTCAATGAGTTATCTCTTCACTCTGCTGCGACCTTTGCTATGCAGCTTTTCAATTTGATGTAATATCATTTTTTGGCTCTTGATATTATTTCCTGTGCTATTGGGGTCCTACTGAGTCCAGCTGAGAAAGTCCTGTGTCTATGGCTTCAAATGTTTTCTCTATGATATCCTCCAGGAGGTTCAAAGTGTGTGGTTTCAGTACAGGGCAAGAGAGAGGGATCTAGTTTCAATTTCCTGTATATGTATATCCAGTTTTCTTAACACTATTTGTTAAAGAGGCTGTCTCTTTTGGATAGGATTGTGTTTAGAAATCTTGGAGTGTTCATAAGAAATAACTTAGTCTATCTGAAGGCTAATCTTCTGGTTTCAAAGATGAGATTAAAAGCAATTCATTTTTCTTCTCACGAAGTAGAAATTATAGAAAGATACACATTCAGCAGATTTTTTAAATAAAATGCTAATCCTTCTTCCCCTGAATATTTGAACACTTAATCCTGTCATTTATTCCCACAGAGAAGAAGAAAAAGGAGTCCAAAGTCATAGTGGCCTGGACACTTGCAAGACAGAGATGGTAGACTGACACAACTCTAGCAGCTTTCCGAGAACAGCAAATCCTTCCATAGGTCCTACATCAACAGAAGGAATGAGGATTTTGGCTCCAGGCTGCCTAGAGGATGGTAGAATTTTCACAGACATCAAAGCCACGGGTCATGTTATCTACAAACTCTGCAAGTATTCCACCAAACTAACCAAAGTCTTATCATTAATACACAGCATTAAAACAAATTTGCATTTTCATGCTTATAATGTAGAACAGACAAACTTAAATTATCCTGTAAAAGATTACAAAGCCAAAAGAAGAAATTCTCATTTCAAAGTAGCATTTGTCCAGAGAGTGGACATTACAAAAGAAGGTTTCCCCACGGAGCCTACAACACAAAGAAGGAATATTATATTGCTCTATGATATAATGCATGTCCTGTCAACTTAGTGTCTTGCCCTAGACCAGCGACTCCCTAAGCAAGAATCTCAAATTTTTTTTTAGGTGCTTACAGGTGAGGGCCGAGAAGTTTCATAATTTTACATAAAAAGTGTTTGAACTGTTTATAAAACTGTAAAGACTATAAATATGTTTCCTAGAGGATTTTTAACTTTCAACTTACGATCTTAAATCAAGATATCAGGTTGCTTTAAAAGTGGTGTTAAAGTCAAGAAGTGCTTCATATATGTTGCTGGCAACAGACTTACTGCAGTTTATTTTCTTTCTGTCTAGTGATTTGTTTTTATGAAGTTATCATCCAGTGGAAAATAGTAGTTTATAAGGTAAGGTCCTTCAACAGGTCTTTGACATTCTCGCAAGATCACAGATTTGAAAATTACAGAATCATTGCCTTGAAACATGGCTACTCATGAATTCCACACTCTCTGTAAATAAGGGAAAATGCCCAATTAAAAACAAAGTATATTCCTGTCATTAAAACTTTTCTAAGGATACATTGTGGAGTTTACAGAACTTGTTTATACCACCTTAGGGGAATCTCTCATTGTCTCAGCTTAAATTTTAAACCCAATCTTGCTTCTCTCAGATTAGAAAATGGTCAGAGCACCTGAGCATGTTCTAGTAAGCTTTCTCCAGAAATGATTCTTTCCAGTCCCACAACCTTGTACACCCTCAATATGTCAAATATTCCTAAATACAAAACTGTACCCCCTGGTCTTGCATTGAGCTCCCAATTCATGGATAAAACTGCCTATGTGGTGTTTTCTTTTAAATGCTTAATAAATCCTCAAATATACATACTGAAAAAATTGATGTATACCTCCATGTACATATGTGTACATACACACTCCCATATGCCACACCTAACCTTTCTCTCTTCTTTCTTACCAAATTCATGATGCCAAAAACCTAATAAGATGCAGAATTTAGTCTCATTCTGCCACTCCCTCATGCACACACATGCCTAGACATGAACATGTCCCATACATGTGTGTTTGTTTATCTATGCACATGTGTGCATCAAAACAAAATCTCTTTCATGACAGATGGTTACCATGTTAAGTTTTAGGTGGTGTCCTTATTCAATACACAACTATTCCCCTCAAAAATTTAGTTAAAAGAATATCTAGTGACCAAGGAGAATAAGTACACCTTCCAAAGTTCCAAAGGCAAAACTACAGTCAGTCCAATCATTATTCTAAAACTGTCTATAAAATATTACATTTTCACTTAAAATTTATATAAATATTTAGCTTTCAGGCTGTAAAAGCTAAACATGTGCTCCTTTAAATTAAAAATTCATCCTTTAGATAACATGTTATCTTCACATTTTAAATATCTCAGTTAGTAATTTAAGAATTTATTTTAAATAACCTCTAAAAGCTTTTCTTTATTAAAGTGTATAAAGTATTATGCTTCCATTTTTAAAATTGCCTTAATTGTTGAAAGAACCACATCTCAGATTTAGTACCCAGTTTATTTTTTTCCTACTTTATATCACCATGTTTTAATACACTTATTTATAAATTTAATAATAAAACTGAGCAGTTTTTTCCACTGGCGAATTCCAAGTCAATGACAGAAAGAAGAGTTAAATTTGCCAGAGAGATTACAAGTAGTGAAAGAATCAGTAAATTTCTTTGCTTTGTTTTGGTTTTGTTTTCTCTTGCAGTTCTGGGGATGGAACTCAGGGGCAATGCTAAACAGCTTGGAGAGTTTCCAAAAGCTTTACAATGGAGCTTTCCAAGCCTGAAAACCTAAGTCCAGTATAGCTCCAGCTGTAGAGCACACACATCTTACCTACCAGTAATAGAAATTTTGATAGATCCACTGGATGTACTTTTACCACGGAAGAAAATATTCACGGTATGATATTTTGCTGAACATATTATTTCATTAGTGCTTTGTTTTTCAACATGCATAAGATGAATAACATTGTTTTCAGTTGCGTCTTTTGTGCTGGGCATCTAATTTTATATTCATTAACTTCATTAATTCTTGCTGCAACTCTGGGATCTCAAATCACTCATAATTCCCATAATTAACTGTCTGAATCTAACTCTTTGAGTTCTTTTATGCTTGTAGAAAAACAAACTTACTTGACAATTGCTGGTTGAGTTTATTCAGTCTCATTAAATAAATATTAAATTCACTCATTTTATTCATTTGTCTTTCTCTCCTTATCTTAATGTTTCCATTCATTGAGAGAAAAAAAAAAACACTTTAAATTTTAACAAGTTCCTTCCATAGTATGAAAATGTTACAGCTTGTGTCTAGATGTCCCACCAAAGGGTCTCATGTCCCCACCTCATGAGGGCATAGGTGGGGCTTTTTGGAGGTGGCTGGATCTAGGATGTGTGCTCCTGGAATCAAGGATGTGATGCACGGACTGATTCATGCTGCAAGACTAGGATTAAGACTGCCCCACCCTGGGCATCAGGGCTACTTGCCCTAAGGGTGGGTAGACTGGATAAGATATAAGGAACAGAGACAGGGTCACTGCTTGTCTATTGTGTCTTTCTGCTTCTTCGCTACTTTGCTGCCTTCTGCCTGTCATGAACTGTTTTCCCTTGGTGATGTCCCTCTGCCAGCCACCCTACCTTGGTCCCAGCCATTTATGAACTAAAACCTCCCTGAAAACTGTGAGCTGCAGTAAACCTTTCTTCTTCTGGGTGTTGAGTAGTCTGTCTCAGCGACAAGGCAAAGTAAGAAGAGTAAGCCTTCGACATTATGTCTTGTTTCATTACAAAGTGCCCACCAAGTTCAGAATTCAAACAAAAATTTGCCCACAGTGTATAATGTGATCCTTCTCACCAACCCCCAAATCTAGCTCACAATGAAAACCTCAGGACGCAGACCAAGGTGGGGCATATTTGGTAAAAGATGAGTCTGTTATCAGTGTATTCAGAGTTCCTAATGCATATTTTCCTTTAATAAATGCAGCCCATCTGTGCACATGTCTGGACAGTTTTTAGTAAAATTTCTGAACTGAAAATTTATTTGTCTATAAGCACTTTGAAAAATAACCTCTCTTCAGAGACATCATTATAAATATAGCAAACATGACCAAACTTTAAAAATAAACCAAACTATTATTATCCGTGCTTTTATCCAACCAAGTGTCTCAGTCTCTCAGTCAGGGTTGAAAGCACGCCTTTTGGACACATTAGGGTAGGTAGCGCTTTGCAAGAGAACATCTTTTTTTTGGTTTGGCTGCCTGGTTTTGATCCAAAATAGATTCAGCCATTTCTATCACACAGTGATTCTTGTCTCAGGAGTGTCACCCCTCAAGGTGATGCTAAAACTGACTATACAGATTTTAAAAATACCTTTATTTCAGAATTTGGACTTCCTTTAATATACTTTATGGCCACAATATCCTCATTTTAGATTTTCTTTCAAGTTTTTCATTTACAGTGTAAATGTAACTGCAAAGGTAACAGACCCACACATTTGCCACTTTTTTGTAGATAAGAGACTCACAGCTTGAGGTCACTTCTGTTACTGTGACGATAATCCCATACTTAAATTTTTAATACTCTTATCATTTTCAAGCTGATTTTAAGACTTTTAGAAATAATGCTGAGTCTGTTTCACCCTTGCTGATTTCCTGTTGCTCTGACTTTTCTGTTCCATTTTTAATGATTTTAATGGGTCTTCAAAAGATTTACTTTTCATTCCCAAACATTGTCATCAGCTAAACATTTTAAGCAATACGCCTTAAGGAAGTGAGTAGAGAATGACTTTAAAGCCACAGTACACATCCTCAAAAATAGAGCATGAAAAATATACCAATCAGGAATCACAATAGCAGAAAGAGGTCCTTCAGCCTCGCAGGATACGTGTAGGCAAAACACTCCAGTGAAATTGTAGCAGGAAGGTGAACTCATCTGTTGGAGTCATTTGTTTTCAATGTATAATCATAAGTTTAAAACACCTGGTTTCTAGGAAGGTTAACTCTGATTTCAGAGAAAGTAGTGGCGCTCATCTCTGCCTGCAGCTTTTCTCTTTCAAGCGGTATGTGCAGCTCAGGCTAAGTGAAACACCTGCAGGGTTCCTGGTCCACCTGCCTCTCCTTAACCCCATGCTTGCAGTTGCTTTCTCCTATGTCATTTGTTCCTCCTCTCCGCGGTACCAAAGCATCTAGCAAGGAGGTTGGTCCAAAGGCAGTTTATTTTTACTGAAGATAAAGCCAGTTCTGAAAAAGTTTACACATTTTCTCACGCCTATCTTATTTGGTTTTTCCCAGAAAAACAGTAAATGGAAGTAAAGCATTATTGTGAGTAGGGCCTTTCCCTTCAAACTTTTAAAAACGTGGCCAGCATACAAGATACACAAATATGCCCTTCACCTATATCAGTGATTTGCAGCCTCTTGTCTCAATAAAATTCACCTAAGGAGCCTTCTCAAATATTTTTTCTTAATTACCAGCGCCTGTCCCTTGAATTTAGTACTGAAGACATACTATATATCTATGTAAGTAGTCTTATGTGTAGCCATACTTTCTATATAAAAAGAGTAAGTTTTTGCTCCCAAGAGAGACTTTCCATTCTCTTAGAGGCAACTTTGGCCCAGCTGAGAATCTATGACCTAGATACACCACAAGGTAACATTTTTCCAGTTATTTGCTCTCTCAATGTTCCTCTGTCTTTCTTTCACTCTTTCTCTGTTTTCATGTTTACACATATATACAGACACATATATAATACATACATCTATATATGCTCTCACATACATTTTATATTAATAATGACATTTGCTGTCAGGTATGGAATCACACGCCTGTGATCCTAGCTACTGGTGAAGCTGAGGCAGGAGGGCCACAGGTTCCAGCCTAACAGGGTAAGTGGGCCAGGCCCTATCTCAAAATTTAAAAATATTTTTTAAATGGCTGAGGCTATAACCCAGTGACAGAGTTGGCCTAGCATGCACTCAATTCACAGTACACAAAAATTAAATTTACTATACATATAAAAAATTATGATTAATATGTTTAATGTTTTTTAGAAAAAAAAAATCACACAAAGTACCAAATCTATCTCAAAGGTTGTTGGCCTAGGGACAAGCTTGTGCCAGATGATTATTCTCCCTATTCCATTAGACCCAACTATAAATACTCTACTTAACCTTAAGCAAAGAACATCTATGACAAATCCATCCATATAAATGAGTTGCAAATTGTCCACCTATATAATTAACTGATCAGATCTAATGCACAGATACTGCCACAACTGATTAGTTTTATATCAGTAGAAGTGAGTACACTGCTTTTGGCCAAAAGTACTCAGTATAATCAACTTAGAATCAGTTAAGTTACAGCATGTCCTGAAAGCCTTGGTATTCTTTTCTTGATAATCGAGGTGAGATAAGTGTTCTTTCCGGACATTAAATTCAACCTGAAGATTTGGCAAAAATAGCTCTCCAGAACCCTGCTATGGTGAGTGATGCTGAGTATTTTCTCACTGCTGGCACCCAAACCCTGATCCTCCTATACGGATTTATTTGAGCTTTCTGCAGTGATAAAGAGTTTAGAATATTCAACTTGACAAGATCTTAAGTGTGTGGTTTCTTCTGAAGTCCATTTTTAGAACAAATTTGTTTTATACATTAGGTATATAAATTTGCTAACACTTACTGAAAACTCTGTTCTTTTATAATGATTGTGGAGAGGCACATATTAAATTGTATACTCCCCAAAGGGCTGTGTTTCATAAAGGAACAAAATTATGACGGGATATTAGAGATAGTAGTCTCCCAGGTCTGAACCTTACAGTCTTCACTAAAGGTGTCAGAAACAAGAGTGCTCATCTCATCAACTTGCCTGATTTCCCAGGCAAACTGTGCATTTTTTTGTAAAGGCAGAGAGGCAGAAAGAAAAATATCTTTTTAATAATCACAAATTAAGCAACGTAAACCAAAAGGAAAGGAAGCCCAGGAATCTGCTGTTATTCTCAATTTCACTTTTCAAAGTGTCAGCCACCTGCAAGCAACCATGACCTGAAAATGTTAAATGAAAAGTTCCAAAACAATTCATAAGTTTTAAATAATTTTTATCCTATTATATTGTTACAGTTATTTTATTTTAATGTTAGCTATTGTTTTTATTGTGTCCAGTTTATAAATTAAGCTTTATCATAGGCTTGGATGGTTAGGAAAAAACATAGTAAACATAGGGTTTAGTACTATCTGTGGTTTCAGTTATCCACTAGGGATATCTTAGAAAATATCCCTGTGGATAAGGAGGGACTACTATACAAATTATTTATAATGTATTAAAATACACTAGGGGCTAGGAGTGTACCTAAGCTGACCAGTAACCACAAAGCCCTGGGTTCGATCCCCAATGTGGCAGTAAATAAAGAAATAAAATAAAATATTATAAATCTTACATATAACAAAATAGGTAGTTAGTAAAACCACAGTGATATGAACTTTTTCTTCATCAAAAAAGTGCCAAACATTTTGAGAACAAAAGTCAAGAGCAATATAAAGCACTATACTGGCAGGTTTTATTCCATAACAGTCATTCTAATACCTTGCCAAGTGGAAGTAAATCAGTACTCATTCTGTGTAGGACAGTTTGGCAACCAGAATCAAAAACATTTAGAGCACACACATCTTTCAATTGTATAAATTGCTACCAAGAAGTTATCGCATATGTATATTTATACATTCATAAGTAGACACCCCCAAAGTTGTAGGATTTTATATCAGAAATGGTCACAAAAAGTTCATTAATAAGGTGCTTCATAAATTATAACAAAAATACAATAGATTACTATTATAGAAAACAAACTGAAGTCCTCCATGTATAGCTGTGAATCTCTAAGATGCAGTTTTTAAAAAGTAAAGAATTTTTATCTTTGTAAAAAGTATGGAGTGTAATCATGCCACATTAAATAGAGTATTTCTAGAAAGACGCAGAAACCAGTATCAATGATGGTATCCAAAAAAGGAAACGAAGTCATGCAGGTAAAAGAAGGGCTTGCTCTTCACTGTACTCCCTTATGCTTACTGAATTTTACGTCATATGAATGCAGCATCTACTTTCAAAAATGGAGATTTCTCTATTTTATGAGTATGGTTGAAGATAAGCAGGCATCAGCACATCAAAAATGTAATCCTAGCTGGTCACGTGAACTGCCATCCAAATGAGTGGTCAGACTTAGGCACTAGCTATTTTTTCAATATGTGTCCGTGTGGTAAATATTCTTGACTTCGAGGGCCAGAGGTCCCAGTCACCACTATTCAGCCCTTCCAAGGTATCACACAGGCAACTGCAGACATAAGCCGATGAGTGTGGCTTACAAAAACAAGCAGAGGGCTGGAGCTGACGTCTGGGCCACAGTTAGCTGACCTCTGATCTAAGGTACTGTGGCTCCTGTTATAGATTACTTCTTTTACTGCTCTACAAGTCTGTAACTCCTAGGGAAGCATGAGAGATGGCGCAACTAGAGACCATACTCATAAGTGAAATAAATCGGACTCACATGTGTAAACATTATATTGTATCCCTAGTGTAAGAACCTGAAAGAGGAAAGCAAACCCAAAATGTACAACAGTTAATATGAAAGGGAAAGAAATTGCTCAAACGAAGGAAAAACTTGGATGAGGGAAAGGAAAAAAAGAAAGAAACAAGGAAGGGAAAATATACATATATGTGTATATAGAAGGAGAGCTGGGATAATTGTACTGCTGACCTCTAATGGTGTGTTGAAAGGAGCAGTTAATGCTTTTTTTGACCAATTTTTCATGCTTATATCTGGTAATCTGAACAACTAACTTGAATATAATAACCATTGGTGAATTCCTACCATCTTGTCTAGTGAAACCCTGCATTGTTGCTAATAGATTCTTTTTATTCTCTTCAAGGGTCTCATCAACATCACATTCTTGCATCTGGTAATCTGAGCAACTTCACTGAAGATAACAATACGTAATATAACAACCACTGTTAATTCCTATCATTTTGCTTTGAAACCCTGTATCATTTTTATTGTTTTTGCTTTGTTTCTCTGTTGTTGTTATTTTATTATTGTTTTTGTTCTCTTTAAAATAAAAAGCATAAGTAAATAACTTCCAATGACAAATTATATGTCAAGTTCAAAATATTGTTATGAATCAGATTATAAAATTCACTACACATGTTGTGAGTAAAGACATTTTCAAAAGAACCTGTAGATGCTATGTATTCAATGTTGGGAAACAGTAGAGTAGAAGAAAGCAGAAATAAAATCTTGCACTTTTCAATTGCAGCATACATTATAATTTAAGGACCCTACGGAAAGCTAATTGCACTGTACTGATAAAAATATTGCACCTCAAAATAATAAATATTGACAAATAAAAGCAGAAGAATTTATAAAATATAAAATATATTCACTCATCACAAATCCTAATGTAGGATGTTGAACAGCTTATAAAATTTTGAGTAGATAATAAAGGATAACGGTTTACTTTTAATAACATAGGGTACAAGTATTTCAAGTGAGAACTGTTTTTATCAATACTCAGCTCAGTGGTTTTGCTTATTAGTAGGACTTTTTTAGTCATGACTTCAATGATCTTTGCTTCCTCTACACTGGAACCATTGTGAAGGATATTTGTGCATCTCAATAAACAAGAGAATTATTGTTGACTTTATTTGCTTTCTTTGCCTCTTTGCAGTGTGCACTGAAGCAAGTTATATCAGAATCCAAGACTATCAGAGGGCCACATAGAAACACTTGAAATTTAAGAGAAGCTTAAGAACCCTTATATTAAATGGCAAATAAATATATGAAAAAATGTTCAACGTCATGGATCTTTGGAGAAATGCCAATTAAAACAACACTGAGATTCCATCTCACCCCTGAAAGAATGGTTGCCATCAAGAAATCAACCAATAACAAATGCTGGAGGGGCTGTGGGGAAAAAGGAACCCTATTCCACTGCTGGTGTGAATGTAGACTGGTGCAACCACTGTGGAAATCAGTGTGGAGAATCCTCACAAAACTAGGATTAGAGAAACCATTCAACCCAGCTATTACTCTTCTGGGTATTTTTGCAGAAGAAATGAAAACACCATACCACAGTGATATATGTGCACCCATGTTTATAGCAGTGCAGTTTGTTACAGCTGAATCTTGGAAACAACCCAAATGCCCCTGAACTGAGGAATGGAAAAAAGATGTGGTATTTTTATACAATGGAGTATTACTCTGCTATAAAAAAAGATGAACTCAAGGCTTTTAAAGGTAAATAGATGCAACTAGAGACCACACTTATAAGTGAAATAAATCAGACCCTTATGTGTAAACATCATATTGTCTTCCTAGTGTAAGAACCTGAAAGAGTAAATAAAACCTGAAAAGTACAGTAGATATTGTGAAAGGGAAAAAAATTGCTCTAAGAGAAGGAACAACTGGGATGAGAGAAAGGAAAAAAGAAAGAAAGAAAGAAGGAAGGGAAAAAATATATGTATATTTATAACTATATAAACTTTCCTCTTAGCACTGCTTTTATTGTGTCTCACAAATTCTGGTTTGTTTTACTGGCATTATCACTTATTTTTAGAAACAGTTTTTTTGGTTTTTGGGGTTTTTTTGGTCGGTAATGGGAGAAACTGTCTTATTCCTACTTCGATTTCTTCATTGCTTAGTTAAGAATGTATTGCTTAGTTTCCATGTATTTGCATAATTTGTGGGGTTTTTTGTTGATTTCTAACCCCTTTGCACTATGGTCTGATACTGTGCGTGTTATAATTTCAATTCCTTCACATTTATTTAAGGCTGATTTATTAGCTAGTATGTCATCTATTTTGGAGAAAGTTTCACATGCTGCTGAAAGTGATGAGTATTTTGTTGTTGAATTTTTTCTATCTTATTTAGTGAAGCTCTGCTTCATTTCTAATGTTT
Source organism: Chinchilla lanigera (assembly GCF_000276665.1). Taxonomy (NCBI): domain Eukaryota; kingdom Metazoa; phylum Chordata; class Mammalia; order Rodentia; family Chinchillidae; genus Chinchilla; species Chinchilla lanigera. Next base: position 12,024,865 of record NW_004955448.1, on the reverse strand, counting down.
TTTATTATTTTTTATTCTCTTTAATTGTTTGAGCAATCTTGCATTCTTATATCTGGTAGCTAAGTCTTGGAAACAACCCAAGTGTCCAACAACCAAGGAATCAGGGAAAAAGATATAGTATTTTTACAAAATCAAGTATTACTCAGCTATAAAAAAGATAAACTAAAGGCCTTTATAGGTAAATTGATGCAATTAGAGACTATCCTCATGAGTGAAATAAATCAGAATCACATGTGTAAACATTGTATTATCTCCATAGAATAAAAAACTCAAAGAGTAAATAAGATCCAAAAAGGTACAATAGATACAGTGAAAAGGAAAGAAACTGCTCAAAAGGAAACAACTGTGATGGGGAAAAGAGAAAAGAAGGAAGGTGTAAAAAGATAGGTATATAGACACAAGATAGCTAAGATAATCGTACTACTAATTTCTATCAGTTCATTGAAAAGAACAGTTAGAGAGTATTTTGTGTGGTCAATTTTGCATGTCTATACTTGGTAATCTGAGCAACTACTTTGAAGATAACAATATGCAATTTAATAACCATTGTAATTTTCTATCATTTTGTTTTGAAATTCTATATCACTTTATTGGTTTTTTGCTCTCTTTTTTGTCTCTTTAAAGTTAAAAAAAAAACCCTGTATTGAGGAAATGCCAAATAATAAGCACAAAAGATTCGAATTTTAATAGGAACTCAGGAAAATATATGTTGTCTTTACTGAAAATCTAGCAAGTAGGTAAGGTTTTCTTCCAGAATTCTGTATCAAAAGACATACATTAAAAAAAAAAAATGTTTGAACAGCAGTGATGGGAACATTAACAAGGTGGTGTTAGGTAACTTTAAAAAAATGAAAGGACCATAATGTCAAATACTTTGATGGACACAATGATAGCAAGAAACTAGCAAGGCGAAAATGAATTCAGCTGTTCGAACTGGTCCCTGCAAAATAAAGTCTATCATTACAGGGGCCCTAAATACTTTCATTTGCAGCAATTTCACTTGGCCAATGGTAGATGACAAGTAAAAATTATGGTGTAGATAGATACTACTTCACTCTGAATCAGATCTTTGACAGCACATTTCACTTTTAATCTCTTGTCCTGAAATTGGTAGTGAAGACTAGGGCATCATTCTTTCGCTGAACAATTTCGGCACTGCAGTCCCAGTCAGTGGAACTGCGGTGTTTCGCTGGGAGGCAGACAGATCATTAGAGATACAACAAGTTTGTGTCTCCTTAAAGTAAAGGATTTTCTAAATACCTTGGGATTAAATGTGCTTGGAATCAGGAAATAGTATGTCTTCACTTCCGAAAAGCACACTGCTTACTTTTAAGATTCTGTGAGACCTGCTGAGGCACACCTCTGCCTCAGAGCCCCAGGAGGAAGGCAAGAACTTCACAGTTGTAATTTGAAAACAGGCCAGCAGCGTTGATCTGTACATCCTCCTGATGGTCAAAGGCAAACATCAAATCTCCTCCTCAGGCTGAATTTTAAAATCCAAGAACCTTGACCCCTTCAAAAGGTAAAAACCTCTTCATCAAGACATCAACATAGTTATTTAAGAATGCATCTTCTATAGTGTAAAGATACATAAAACAAAATATGAAATTTTATAAAATAAACTCTTAACAAATAGTTCAACTTACTTGACCATATGAAAGATAATAATGTATGTCAAAAAAAACTTAAAGGGAAAAGACAAACTAGGGGCATACCTATATAACATCTATAAAATATACACCATACTTATATGCATGTATTACAGATATAAGTTTATAGGTAATATTTAATAAATACACATACTGTATTGTTTTTACTGAAGTAATCCATTTAAACAGTTCCCATACTAGTAAAGTAGTAGAAATAAAGGCCATAAACAAGTATTTATTTTAAAAATATAAACATTTAAAAGTGCAAATTAAAACAATAATGAGGATCTGGGCATGGTGGTAATATGCCTATAAATCTCATCACTCAGAGGCTGAGGCAGGAGGATCATTCAAGTTTGAGACCAGCCTGGGCTACAAAGTGAGATCAAGACCAGCCTGAACTGCACAGCAAGACCTTGTCTCAAAAAAAACAAAAAAAAAAAAAAAAATGAGGTGTTAGTTCTCAATTATTTGATAAGTAAAAATTAAAAAGATTGGGAAAATGTCCAACGTGGCCACCAATGTTATGAAAATATAGACATTTAATTGTGATATAAAATGATATTAATGTTAACTTTACAAAAAATATCTCAATATGTATCAAAATTTTAAGAGCTTATATATCACATCTTGGAATATATGATGCAGAAAAAATTACTAAAGAAAACTGAATTATTGCTCAAAGATGTTCACTGTAGCACCTCTGAAATCTTGGACTAATCTAAGTACTCAGTAGATAATATTTGTCAAATTCTTATTACAAATCATGTATAGTACTCAATGCCTATGGTACACTCTGTAGAAAATTAGTGAGTTTACAAAACTTTTCAAGTTCCTCTAGACAAAGAATGGCTTTCTCTAACCACTCAAAGCCAGGCCTATCTGATCACAAAACGATTGGCTAATACGGGACAATCACCACTCATTCTGCTGGCAGCTACTTGCAGCAAGGGAGGGCCACCACCACTAGGTGCGAAGGAGGCACTGCTGCAGCTAGGGCGCCTACCTCGGCTCCCAGAAGAAGAGCTGATTTGGATTCTTCATAATAAAGAGGATCACCAAACCAACAAGAGGTTTTGTCAACCACACATAGAACTTTAAAAGATGAGGCTGATAATCTAGAAAAGATGATAGTGATACTGCTCTGAATGGACAGTGCGTGATTCCCTTTCAGAGTTTACATAATCAACAAGTATTTTCAGTGGCAACTCAATCACGTTAAAGAAGTATCACAGAGCCAGGCGTGTGGATGCACGACTGTAATCCCAGTGCTCCAGAGACTGAGGAAGGAGGATTATCATGAGTTCCAGGCCAGCCTGTACTACACAGTGAGTTCAAGGCCAGCCTGAACTACATAGCAAGACCTTGTCTGAAAGAAGAAGGAGAAGGAGAAGGAGAATAAGGAGAAGGAGAAGGAGAAGGAGAAGGAGAAGGAGAAGGAGAAGGAGAAGGAGAAGGAGA
>NW_004955448.1:11939922-12020741 GCF_000276665.1 Chinchilla lanigera | reverse complement strand
GAAAAACCAAAAAAAAAAAAAAAAATTAAAAAAATTTAAAAAAATATTTCAAGTACAAAGTGTCTAGAATTTGCAAAATCTGCAATACAGAATACTGCTGCTTAATATATAACTTTGATACCAATTTAGACACTTATATTTGGTCAAACTGCAGACAACAAAGCCACAATATCAACCCCTCTTGGTCTAAACATTAGTCATTTATCACCTCTACAGATGGCTACAGTAAGTATAGTTCTCACTGATATAGTGCTACATCCAGGAAAGAACACTGACAGTCCTGCAGGTACAAGATCAGGGAAGAAGAACCTGATTCTGAACAGTGCCACCTCAGTGGTGATTCTACATTGAACTCTGAATACCAATGATCTAATGTATACAAGGGTGCAGGTGGTGGATGAAGAAGGAGGTCAATATCAGTAAGTAAAAAGATTTCAGAGGGTATCTTGTGCCTGGCCCAACCATAAAAGTGGTGGGAGAAGTATCAGTCTTTAGGGAAACACATGCACACATTTGTCATGTACTGGGATATATAATGGCCACGGGAATACCTCACATCTGAGAGCACATCTGGTTTCGTATTCCAGAGAGCACATTTTTATTCTGCGGTGAAAGATTTACTGGGAGTAGTGAATTACAAAGGCACAGAAGTATACACATAAGTGACAAAGAATCTGTTTGTCCGGATTGTTCAAAATACTTTATGAGAAGTAACTACCACACTTAACATGTTAAAATACCTCAAAATAAAAGTGGTATTCATATCTGTGGAAGCTGAGGAGGATGATATTTTGATTGCTGCAGAAGGAACAACACATTTCCCTACAAATATTCAAAAAATGTTCTACTTCAGAGAAAGGAGCTATTAATACTTCTGCCACCAGAAATCAAGATATCTTTATCGTCACTAAAATACCCTCATACCATGTCACAGTTTCTGGAAATAAGACAAAGGAGTAATTATTAAACACATATTCATCATGGTCATTTCATACAATAGCGAGACGAGTATTGTTCTTCAGCTTTTAAGTATCTTTTTATTTATGTGCAAAAAAATTTGTATTGATGGTAACTTGGTTATACGTGACATTGAAATGTTTTACTTTGTACTATATTCCATGATATATTAATAATGGTAAACTTGCATGGGTTTTACAGGTACTTTTAGTGTTCAAAGAAATTAAATTTTAGCAAGTTATATAAAGAGAAAATTGAACCTAAAAATCAAACAACAGTCTGCCCAAATACATCAATCTTAGGTGGTTTAGTACAAAAGTTAGAATATGTTGGTATTTATTCTAAGATTTTTAAAGAAAAAAATAGGTGGATTGAAGAAATCATGTTCTGATTAAAAATTATTGTGATTTTCTTGATGACGGGACTTTTCATTATGCATACCTGATGAATCACTATTCTAAGCAAATATTACAAAATATAGTCTTCACTTAGCTTACTAATTTGTTATTTTTAACCATTAACTATATATTCTAAGTAATAGTCTTGAAAGACTTCAAAAGCTACATTTAACAAGGAACTCTAGGGAAAGCCCTCCACCTTTAAATTTCACTGAAAAATCATGCTTAAGATTTAATTTGCAATAAAATTAACATTTAAAAATCAATAGCTTTGCTATACAGTCATAGTGAAACCACTCAGGAAGAAGTGAGAAAAAAATTCCCTGTAAAATAGCCTCAAAAAAAGTAAAATATCCAGTAACAAAAGACCATGCAGGTGAAAGACCTCCACAATGAAAATTACAAAACATTGGAAAAAGACACAGAAGACACACGTTTCTGGATTACAGAATTAATATTTTAGTTATAGCAATATTAAGAATTGAATTAACATTAATATTAAGTATTAATATTAATATTAAGAATTCAATATTGTTGAACTGTTAATTGACATTTAAATTAATATTGTTTAATTAATATTCTTAATTTATAGATTAATACAGTTAAAATGACTATAGTACCAAAAACCATCTACAGATTGAATGAAATCCCAATCAAAATGTCAATGGCATTCTTCATAGAATGAAAAATCCATAAAAATATGGAAGCACAAAAGACTCAAGATTATATATATATATATGGATTGGTGGCATAACTGTACTGTTAATGCCTGATGCTTTGTTGAGGGGAACAGTTAATGATTAAAAGGTTTTTTTTTAATATTTTGACCAATGTTGCATACTTGTATCTGGTAATCTGAGCAATTTATGTGACAACAATTTGCAGTGTAACATCCACTGGTGAATTCCTACAATCCTGCCTAGTGACACTATGTATTGCCTCTAATGTTCTTTTAAATTATTATTTTCTTATTCCCTTTAATGATTTGATCATTCTTCTATTCTTACATCTGGTAATCTGACCAACTTTGTTGAAGATAACATTATGTAATATAACAACCACTGTTAATCTCTATCATTTGGTTTGAAACCCTGTATCATTTTTAATGTCCTTGGTTTGTGTTGTTTGTGTTTTGCTATTGTTCTTTTTTTGTATTATTTTCTTTGAAATAAAAAAAAAAGACTCAGGATAACCAACCAATCTTAAGCAAAAAAAAGCAGCTCACAAAATCTGAGTCCAAAATACAGTATAGAGTCATAGTGACAAAGCATAGTATTGGTATAGAAACATACACACAGACCAGCAGAATAGAATAGAGGACACAGAAAGAAACCCCATAGTTATAGCCATCTTCCTCTAACAAATGGTTTGAGAAGAACTAGATATTCAGATGTAAAAGACTGAAACTAGATACCTAGCTTTCAGTCTATACAAAAATCAACTTAAAATGGTTCAAAGATCTAAACGCATCCTGAGGCTTTAAGACTGCTCAAAGAAAACACACAGGAAATACTTCAACGTAAAGGCACAGGCAAAGACCTCCTGATAAAATTCCAATTGCTCAAAAAATAATAGCAAGAATAACACATGCAATTCCATCAACTTAAAACACTTCTGCACAACAAACGAAAAAAATTAACAGAATGGGAAAAAAAATCTTTGACAGTCTTTGAAAATATAAATATCCAGAAATACATAAAGAACTAAAAGAATTTAACACTAGAAGAAACAAGTCCAATCAATAGACGGGCAAATAAACACAGCAGATATTTCCTAAAAAGAGAAGTACAAATTGACCAATACTGACATAAAAACTCAATATCTTCAACTGGCAGAAAAATGTAAATCAAAACTGCATTGTTCTTCCGTGTTATCCCAATGAGAATGGTTATTATCAAGAACACATAAAACAATAAATTCTGGTAAGGACAAGGGAGAAAAGGTACCTTTATAAGCTAAATATAAGGAATGTAAGTTAGTACAGCCACTATGAAAAGCAGTATAAATGTGCCTGAAAAAAATAAAAAATAGAACTATCACATGATCCAGCTCTAAGTCTCAGACTGTACCCAGAGGAGATAAAGTCAGTTACCCACGTTTATCATGGCACTGTTCACAGTAGCCACGCTGTGGAATTGACCACCAACAGACAAATGAATAAGGAAAATATAATATGTATTGAAGTATTACTCAGCTAGAAAGAAGAATGGAATTGCTGCACTTGCAGAAAGATGAATGGCCCTGGAGATCACTGTGTGAAGCGAAATAAGAGATTTAGAAAGCCCAATAATGCATGCTTTCCCTCATGTCTGGGAGCAGGGGGTGCGGAGATGACGTGAAAGGAGAAGGGAGGCTATTGGAGAAGAAAATGAGGGTCAGGGAGGGGGAAGAGGAAGATGAGAGGGTCATGGAGTCTGGATCGGGTGAAAGCACGTTATTTACTTGTATGAAAATGTCACAACAAAGCCTGTTACTTTGTATAATCATTATGCATTAATAAAAGATTTAATTTATAGAAATAGTTGGGTAATAAAACAAGTATTTTCAAAAATTTAAGGTTTTTGAATATAGATTTGAATATGCTATACATAGAAATATATGTATACAGACTGATATATATATACAATAGATTGAGGCATTTGGGAGGTAAGAAAATTTTACCATAATTTATTCCTTTGCTTTAATATTGCACAACCAAACAAATATAAAGTATTATCCTAGCAGTGATTTTTATGCAATCTGGTTTCCAAAAACCATGTCTGCCAGGGCCTTAAAGACCAACACATACATAACCAATAAGGTATAGCATACACAAGCATAATAAAATCTTTTCAATAGTGATTAATACGCCAAACAACTGGACATTAGTTATAGAAAACTAGAAGGTTTTCTGTACTGTATCAGTCAACACTTTTTTTAAAGATAAAAGAATGAAAACATCTTAACAAACACACATACATTTAGAAAATAACACAAAAACAATACAAGCAATACAGAATCTCAAACAAGGTGATAGGAAATTAACAATGGTTGTTGTATCACACATTGATATCCTCAATTTGAATACTCAGATAAACAAATATAGACATGCTATCAGTCCACATTTAAATATCAATCATTTTTGTTTCTTCCTTTATATATATATATATGTATATATATACAGGACCACTATATTTTCTTTCTAAACTATTGTGTATGTTTTTAATTTAAAAATGTACATAATAGAGTTACACTGCTGTTCTTGTAAGAGCTACACAATTTTCCTAAATGTACACATATAATTGTAGTAATGTAACTATTTCAAAAGATTGGAATTACATTCATTTTTAAGACAACTTTAATAATTTTAAAATAAATTTAAAAACTATGTTGGTGTATGTTTAAGTGTTTTATAATCATGTGATAGTTAACAAAACCATTCCTTTTTTCTTTTAAAAAATGGTACTTGTTTAAATGAAACAGGCTTTAGAACAATGCCTACATATGTAAATAGGTATTCAATGCATTCAACGATCTATATTCATCAAATTTTTGGAATCCATAATGGAGAAAGGATTGTCTCTTCAATGAATGGGGTTGCTCAAACCATATAGTCATAGGAAAAAGTATAAAATTGGATCTTTATCTCCTACATATGCAAAAGTCAAGTCAAAATGACTTAAATATTAGACTAAGACTATTAAAAGAAAACAGGGAAAAAGCTTTTTTTTCTGGTACCGGGAATCAAACTCAGGACCTTGCACTTGCCAGATAGGCACTTACACCACTGAGCTATATCACTGGCCCCAAAGCTTCTTGACATAGATCTAGGAAGTGACATTTTTGGATATGATCCAAAACACAAGGAACAAAAGCAAAAATGACAATGGCATTACAGCAGACTAAAAGTTTCATGTGCTTGGAGTTGGAGGTTTGGGAAGGTGATTGGCTCATGAGGGCAAAATACTAGTATTTTGATGAACTCAGAGCTAAGTGCTTTTATGAGGTGAACCCTGGTTGGAAGAGGTATATCACTGTGGTCAAGCCTTTGAAAGTTATACCTCCTTCCCCAGCTCCTCCCTTTTTGCTCTCTTTCCTGGTTACCATGGGCTGATAGCTTTCTTCTTTGATCCTTCCACCGTGCCATTTTTGCCTTGGAGCCAGCCAACCGTGAACTGAACCCACTGGAACTGGAAGCCCATTTCCTCTCCTCCTCTAAACTGTGGGTGTTGAGTATTTTGTAACTATGATGGTAAAGTAACTAATACAATATACATGGCAATGCTGCAGTAAAAAGAATAAAATTCTGTCATTTGGGACAGTGTGGATAGCACTAGAGTTCACCATGGTAAGCGAAAAAAGCCAGGCACAGAAAGACAAGTACTGCATAATCTCACTCATTTGGGGAACCTAGAAACATGCTCATTTATGTGTAATGTAGCAAGTTGCAGGATACCGGGTCACTATTGAAAAATCAAATGTATTTCTACATACTAACAACAAACAATTATAAATTTAAATTATTAACTTCTTCACCATTTCAGGTACAATTTTAGCTCCTCTTATCTTCTGATCCTAAATCATCCCAACTCAGGAAATAAGCACGAATCAAAACGAAATTTATTTCCATACATTCTCCTCATTATTACATTGGCATTCCTGGCATGTACTCCATCGAATACTCACACTAAAACTGGATGTACGTTCACAAGTAGAAACACAGCTCTGATAAAGTTCTGGAAAGTTTTGGCTGAATTTAAAATCAGCAATTCACTTTTTCTACTGCGTTGAAGTTACACCAAGTTGTTTTTCACAGGTGAAGGTAAGTGCTAACCTGAAAATTTCCCACAGAAAAAAGAAAAAGAAGGTGAGTTGGAACATGGAGGCAGTGAGAAAAGAAAGGAAATTAGAACAAAAGGAATGTTATCTGCTTCCTTTTATACTGTGCCTCAGAGAATAAAGAGCATGGGAAACTAAAACAGGAGGCCTATCCACTGACCGTTACGTCGATGCAGTGCATTGTAACTTGTCCCGTGTGGCAGAGGAGCTCCCAGACACAGACTGAGACAGACTGACGCTGAAACAGGTAGGCCTGCATGGAGAGCCAACTGACCACAGCCTCTGAAATGGCTTCAGGTACAATGGGTGACAATATCATCAATGTTTAAATGTAAAAGTCTGTTACAGCAAAAGACATATTGTTATTAGTACTCCTCAGAATACTCTGCCTTGCTTAGGACACTCATCTCATCATTCTTGCCATTCTCTGAAACACTTCTGAAAGTTACTTTTTGTGTCTTTATGAATACTTGATCAAAAACATGGTGAATGTCGCTGCTGAGTGCCATCCAAGAGATTAGCAGGTTCGTAAAAACCTTATGGTGCGTCCTCATCCACCTTAGTCACCCTATCTCACACCATGCGACTTCTGGCTCTTTCGCAAGGTCAAAATGAATGTTTTGAATTTATTCAGAATATCAAGGCAGCCACAACAGCACAACTACAGACTCATGAACAACGACTTCCAAGACTGCTTCTCAAAGTGGCAAGAATAATGATCCCTCTTCAAAGTGTATCTGAAGTGAGGGGGAGTATTTTAAGAGATGGTTAGTGGCAATGTACCTTTTAATATAATAAATGTTTTAAAATTTAAACACATCTCTAGGCGTGTTGGCACATGCCTGTAATTGCAGCACTCAGGAGGCTGAAGCAGGAGGATCGTTGCAAGTTTGAGACCAACCTGGGCTACAAAGTGAGCTGAAGGCCAGCCTGAACTGCATAGTGAGCCCCTCTCTCCAAAATACAAAATAAAATAAAATTTAAACACGTTATATTTTGTGATCATAATCTGAAAGTTAAACCAGGAAGTAATTACTAAAGAATTAATAGTTCAGGTAGTAACTATAGCTAGCATTAACAAAGGGTACAGTCATTCATTTCTTCAAGAAGGGTACACTCGAATTATTATACAATAAGCTTTGTGGTAACTGCCAGGTGAGAACCTTGCCATCAGGGAACCTTAAATGACAAAAACCAAAACTTATTAAGCCAAGTGACAAGTCCAGAAAAAGCCTGGCTCCCAGCCTAATGATTTTTTCTGTAAACTGAAATAATGTAATAAATACTAATTTTAAATAAAATAAATAATAGCACACCATTTTTCTAGATCTTGCAAGTAACATCTCCTTTCTTATTATACAAAACATTGATATTCAATTATGTCTGCCTGCCTAATGTTTTGCCACGAATGTTTTCACCAGTCTTGGAATCAATTTTCTTCCATTTCAAAGGTAGGAAGCATCTCGTGCCTTTTTTTGGTATTTCCTGAATGTGAAAGGGATTTTGAATAAATAAAAATGATTGTTTAACTAATTAAAAACCCAAGCCAAAAATTCCAGAAATAAAACTAACAGACTGATGTTCACTTACCGGGAAGCATTTGGAAGCAGTGAGTTACCTTCCTGGATACATTTTTCAGCCGTGAAGAGTTCAATTTTTCCCAGTGCTGAATAACTTCATTCCAGGCACAACTTCAGGTTAAAACTATGTGGAAATCAGGGCAAATGTTATCTGAGAGAGTGCTGGGATGTTTGTGCTTTAGAATAGTCCTGCATGGTGCAGTGGGGCTCTTCTTGGTAACACCAGCTTGGTAACCTATCTGTAAAGACTCCCCTTTTCTGAATATCTTTCCTTGGCCTGTCTTTAGGCTTACGAATTTTTCCTGAATTTCCAAACTTTAGGAATCATCAGAAAAGATTTCTCTTATTTTATTTTTATCCAATCTAGTTACCTTTCTATTTATACTTGTAAAACCATAAAAGGAGAAATGTCAAGCTTGATTCAGGTGTGAAATCAACACTCTTATAGTATATCCATTATACATTAGATTTTTCTTAAAATGATGTAATGCAACTTTCAATGTGCCAGAAATTACATAAATACTTTAAAAATAAATGGCATGAATAACAAAGGAAAAAAATTTAAAGCAATTTAAGGAGGAGCCAAGAATAAAGTGACTACACAAAGTAGACATGGTAAAGTTAGTGTGGGCATACATCTATCTCTGAGCTTTCTCTATCAGCCAAAGAAAACAGAGAGAGACAGAAGTAGTGATATCATTCACAGTGTCCACACAGCAGGTCCATAAAAGTGCAAATATTTGTAGTGCCAAGATCAGAAAGTTCTTCCACGAGTTTTCCTGAAAGGACCTATGTAATATATGAACAACATCTTTTGCATTCTTATAACAAATAAACCCAAAGTCTATATTAACAGTTTGTTCACATAAGACCTTCAGGATCTGACCCTCACTTGGTGGTTGAGAACTCAGATGGCACTGGAGAAGCAAGTACATAAACGTACGAAGTGGTCCTGGGGTAGGAAATCACAACAGGGACCAGAAGTCCCATCTGGACAGAGCTGCAGCTACTCAGCTCCAGTTGATTGTTCTCATGGACCACCATGAGCCTTGTATGTAAGAAGAAACCATAAATGTGTATTTTTATTGAAAATCCTATGGCTTTTTAAATGTAGAAGACAAATTCAAAGAAAAGCTGATAATTCTCAAGCCAATGAAAATACATCTTCAGATGAGCTGTGGCCTTAGGAGAACTTGCTTGGGAGGAGTGCCCTATCTCTCACTCCATCCTTTCACCCATGCAACTGGACTGCAACCTCATCTGGTCCCCTTTCTCCGCTGCCCCTGGACTGTTTCTGCTAAGTGTCCAGCCTCATGGATAGGCTCCAGGGAACCTTTCACACACTACTTCTGCTAGGCCTTTCTGAACCTCCTGAATGTGCCCAACTATTCCCTAAAGTGGTATTGGAACTCTAACCTTTTTCATGGTAACAAACACTGTATTAAGTTCAGCAAAAATTTTTATGCATAAGTTTTGTCTCCAATCAAATGGCCATGAGTGCATAGGAGTGTTGGATTCAACTTCAAATACTCCATAGCAAGCTACTCAGACTTTCATCCAGTTAACCCTGAGTTATTTAAGAATCAATTATAAGAAGATTTTAATGGAAGAATTACAATAATGAGCTATACCCGCCACAGTCCAGACTTTTGTGTTCAATACAGTACCTGGAAATCATGTGTTAGACAAATGGCTTTCTTTTCCCCTTCACAGTGTGTATACATTTTAGATAGGGAACTTTCTAGCATAACATCAATTTTCTTAGCACTGAGTTCTTTATTTCCCCATGAAATGAAGGTTTGCACTCCCTCAAGCACATCCTTAAAATATCTTGACTCTGCATGTAATGTTTAGATTGTTTTATAAACCAATTTTAGGCCTGTGATATATTTGTGCCATTTGTCTGCAAATACAATATTTTCAAACTGGTATAAGTTGACCTGAATATTTTCACAAACTGAGCGGTAACATCCTATTAAATTTATCCAGTGACTGTTTTAAAGACACAAATATTTTCCTAAATTAGGTTAGTTTATATTGAAATATACTTTTCAAAAGATTCATATGTTTTAATTCAGAGATTAAAGAGATAGATTTTCTAAAAGCCACTCTTGTCACCTGGGGTCCCTGGCAGCCCCACACATTGGTGACGTCAGATTGTGCACTCGTCTGTCACCTTCACTCACCCGCCGCCCTTCTTAGGAGATTCAAGATGTAATCAAGGGTAACTGTAATCTAAACTTTGAGAAATGAGAAAGAAAAATGAACAAAAGCACAGTCTCCAGAATGCTCCAGACTTTGGACTCTCCTCCTGTCTCTCTAGCTGTGGAGTAGGAGGGCAGAGTTCCCCGAAGGCGCCACTGAAAAGTAGGGATTTGAGCACAGATGAAATATCACAGGAGTTAAGGAGACTTTGGCTGATATTTAAATTTGAGTAGCTGAAGTTCAAACTGGCATTTTCAACATTTAAGCTGCATATTTAAAAAGAGAAAAAGGAGAAAAAGCAAAGTGCTGGAAATTGAAATCCTCCCTTGAAGAGTCATTCTGTTTGAAAAATTAGTGACTTGTCAAAGAACAGCCATAACATTTACAAAAATGTGGGGACAGAGCAAATTAAATGACAAAGCCGGTGAGAAGTTTTTTGGTCCTCCCTACGAAGTAGAATAGACACACAAATGGGCTGTCATGTACTTTTCAAATTAAAGACTTGCTCAAAGAGCTTTAAGTCTAAATCCAAATTTCTGTGTGAAGGAGTTAATAACAAGTCTGATCTAATAGGCTTGTACAGTCTTTAGAAGTAGATAACAATAGCACGCATAATCTGTAGATGGTTGCACACTTCAAACCCTTTCTACCTGTGTTTACACTCTCAGTAGAACTGTAAGTACTTGGCAACTCTTCTCAAAGGAGTCAACTGCCTGGACATCAGTTATTGGGAACAGAAATATAAATTTATAAATTTTCAGTTGGACACTTAATCAAGAAAGCCAGTAGACGCTGAATTGTCTTCCATCTATAAACTGTTTCTAATAAGTATAATATGAAATAGCTGTACATCTTAAAAGTTAAAATGATATTAGTGTCAGAAAGTATCATAATCAGGAAGCAAATAAACACAACTTTGTGATGAGTTCCTTTTGTGGAGCAATAAAAAGCCTGTGCGACGGGAGGCTAAAGCCTTGGGAAGAAAATGTCAAGTTGAGAAATGCTTTGACATAAAGATAATGCACAAATAAAAGGAAAGGATACTTGGGGAGAGGAAACAATTGAAAGAAAAACAATTTAGGTGTAATATAGAAGCTTCTGTACACATTTAAGGCATAACAGAGCTGGTAAAGGTTTCAGAAAATGATGAAATATTTTGTTGATCTCCTAGAGAAGAAGGAAAACCTCACTGAAAAATCACCATTCAGAATGCCAGATTCAAACCAGCTCCAAAATTCTATGCTATATGGAATTCTTTATAAAACTCTAGTCTATAGTGTGGTAGGCATAACAGTGGCCCCTGAAAAATGACCACATTCTAGAACCAGTAGATATGTACCTTATGTAGCGAAAGGGATTTCACCAAAATGATTAAATTATGGGCCTTGAGATGGGGTGGATATTAGGAAATGTCTGAGTGTTTTGATCACTTTTCTTTCATTGCTGAGACAAAATACCTGATGTCCAAAATTAAGGCAGGAAAGGTTTATTTAGCTCACCATCTATGGAGGCTTCAGTCCATACTTGGCTGGCTCCAAGTCAGGGTGGCACATGGCAGAGGGCAACAGTTCATGGCAGCAGAAGATGGCAAAAGCAACAAAAGCAAAAGGGAAGAATGGCAGCAAGCATCCTCTTTCCCTCCCTTACACTGTGTGCAAACTGTAGGTGTAGTACTCACACCCATAATCCCAGTATTAGACTGTGGATCAATAAAATATCTAGAAGCCTGACCCATGACTGCATGAGGATTTGGAGGGACATGCAGACACAAACCATAACACTGAGTCACAGCATAAGTAATCCTATAGTTAGATTTAATGACAAATTTGAGAAGTTACGTAGTGTATAGTACTTTAGAACTCAGACTCTAAAACCTGACAACTGGGTTGATAATTCCACTTACTAATCGTTCCATACAGGCAAGTCTCTAAACCTCAGCAAGCTGAGACAAGGTGGTAGCAAAGTGACCTCACAGAGTTGTGAAGATTTATTTAACCAGGATAAAGTACTAACAGCCAGTCATGGTGATGCACACCAGCACTCAGAAGGCTGTGGCGGGAAGATCATGAGATCAAGGCCACTCTGGGCCACAAAGCGAGATCCTTTCTCTCAACAACAACAACAACGACAACAAAAAACACTAAGAATAGTGCTTGGCTGGCAGTAAATGCTCAGTAAAGGTCGACTGTGACTTGTGAGAGGAGTCATTCTGGTCATTCAGCCCTTTTATAACTGGGGTATGATCCACTTTTAACTCCATTTTGGCTAACGTTTGAACAACACTCCCTAGATATCTGAACATACTATTTTTATCTTTCAAATCTATTAGATGAAATATGATAACGATTTATATGTTCTTCCCATTGGCTTCTAAAATGCTTGATCAGTGACTGATACCAAGCATGTAGACCATAAAATCTTTATGGTTGTTTAATATGGTCACTGCTTCTCTGCTGGTATATACTAAATTATCCACAGCCCCAGGAAAATAAGACATAAAATATCAATAAAAACCTCCCTTTTTATTCTCTTTGGCTTCTTGCTGATTTCTCCCATCCTCT
Organism: Chinchilla lanigera; assembly: GCF_000276665.1. Taxonomy (NCBI): domain Eukaryota; kingdom Metazoa; phylum Chordata; class Mammalia; order Rodentia; family Chinchillidae; genus Chinchilla; species Chinchilla lanigera. The sequence goes on along the minus strand of NW_004955448.1, from coordinate 12,008,222 downwards.
GGTGGCTAAGCTAAAAGGGCACAGATAACTGCAGAAACACACACACACACACACACACACACACACACACACACTAATAAAATAACTGAATTAATGAGATTTTAATGACTTGATATTAGACCCTAAGTCCAGAAAAGGGAGAATAAGTTAGTGTTAATCCTTTGGCCCTTCTTAATTTTCAAGAATTTGAAGGTGAATGTGTATTTGAGCCTGGATTTTGGAGAAGGAAGGTATTTCTTGGCCGACTCCTCAGCATGCCCCTTGAATGTTAAGGGTGTCATTCAACTAGTTTGACTATAGAATTGGAGAGACCTAAATAGCAAGAGCTTAGATATTTCACTGGCCTCTTTCTTTCCATAAAAGTGGGCTAAGGGACAGAACCCACAGCCCTTGGTGCTGGGAAGTAAGAAAGAGAAACACAGAGAAATGGCAGTGTGAGAAAACTAACAGTAAGGGAATAAAGTCTCTGTCACTACCTGGGTCTGGTTTCTCTCTCCATTCCAAGAGGGAAAAGGATTCAGAAGTTTTGTTTTCTTGTATGTGTGTGTGTGTGTGTGTGTGTGTGTGTGTGTGTGTGCGTGTGCAATGAATCCTCTTCAAAAGATAACTGAAAGCATGAATAAGGTGTTCAATTCTACAAGAAGGTAAAGAAATGATAGCATTGGTTGTAGTATAGACTTCATAAGGAATAAGGGCAGCTAGGCATCTCACAACTAAAGTGTCTGTGAATAGACAGTCCACTGCTATGGAACTATTGGTGTGATATCTGAAAACTAAGGTAGGACTGGGATAAGCACACCCAGCCCGTCCACCATTGCAGTTCCCTAATTGCCGATATCATGAGTGCTGTGAGACAGTGAGAGAGGAGACACTAAGAGAGAGAACTTTCAAATGAACAGTGTCAAAAACAAAGCAGTGACAGACTCCGACACCCACACTGGGCTAGAAAAGCGTGCTGGGGCCTCAGAACCATTAGCTTTTAAACTGGAAGTGATTAGCTTATATAGAAATAAAAATTTAAATTATCTGCAATGAACACTAATAAAGTAGTCAAAGAAGAACATGCTAATAGAAAAAAAAGTTATTTTCCATACATCTTGTATGAACCACCAAATTTATATGTTACACTATTGAATTGTAAACTTTAATTTTCTAAACAAGAGGCCAAAATCTGTAATAAACTCATACAGGGTTTTTTTTCAGTTAGGACAAATTTAAGTACTGTTCACCTTAGAATCTTGGTCAAGACATGATTCTAGTTTTCTCCTGTGTAAAATTACAAAGTTGTTTATAATGTTCTAAATTTTCTTTCAGTTCAATAATTTCATCACAACATGAAAAGTTCCTATCAGGTCTTTGCTTAACCTCATGTGTATAACTGAAACTCTAGCCTTCCTCTCGGGAAGATAACTATTCCAAGATTCATAACCATCTGAGCACTTAATATTACACTGTAAGTTGTTGGTGAGGTGCATAGCTTTCCCACTTCAGGCCCTTCCTTTGTGCTGCTTCTGTCTCACCACAGGCAGACAGACAATGGAGCCCAGTGATGATGTACTGAAGCCTCAGAAATGAGAGCAAAAGTAAACCTCTGCTGCTTTAGTTGTAATCTTCGGGTATTTTGTCACAGACTGAAGCGCTGACCAGCACACTTATCAATCTTTGCTTGATCCACAGTAAATTCGTAAATTAGGATAAATGAAGCTTTACCAATGAGACTCTCAAATGGAAGAATGGAACTATAGCATGCCATTAACCAGTTTCCACAATGGAACAGGAAGTTAAAACAAGTTTCATTCCTTACACAGTACTTCCGTCCTGCAATTTAAAGTTTCTCCCTAGAAAGATAAAAGATGCTACCTATTTTTCTTAATAAGACTTCCTAGAACAGTAGTACTTCCAGTTTTAGCAAATTTGAAAACTATAAATCCCCAAAGCAGCTCCTCTTTAAGTTTTTAAAATCAGACAATTCTAAGTCTGTTTTGAATCCCACAGAATGTGATTCCTGCTGATTTACAATAAATCTCAATGCAGCTAGGAAGTGTTAATGCATTTTGTTTAATACGAATTTCTTAAGAATGCACAGCTATAATATTTTCTGATATATGATTGTATTCACATTTACTATAGGGTTTGGAGGAGTGGCAAGCATTGGTAATATTGCAAAGTATTCTCAAAGCAATAGAAAAGCAGAAAAAGTCATAATTTTCTACAGAGATAATTCCTGTGCCACATTGACGCTTTTAAATGTTTTCAATAGTGTTGATTTATTGGAAAGCTTGGAAAGGTAGTGCTTAGAACCAGTTTTCCAAATAAAATCTCAGTGACAGAGAATAACTTTTACATCTTTCAAACTGTCCACTGTGAAAGATTTTTTCATTACGATGAAGGTGTTTAGAGGTTTTTGATTTAATGTAGAATGATAACTCCCTTGAGTGTCAGACTTCTGGAAAGAACAAACAATGAAACGCACTCATCCCCCGAGTGAGCTCAGTAATGAAATACGTTTGACTATCCATGGCAACAAAGTACTTCTCTGACTTGCTTGAGCTCTGTAATGTGAAATTCTGTTTCTCTTAAATTAAAATTTATTTATAAATATATTGCTTGACCTTGTATTTTCAAAACAAGAGGAGCTGAAGCTCTGCTTTATTCATCATTGTTATTTAAGTTAATTTGATCAGTTTTCTCTTTTAACTATTGGAGTGAGCAAACACAAGGCCACCTACATGTTTAACAGTCAGTAAGATACTTCGATAAGGTGACCTTGGGTTCTTGTCATGTTTTAAGAAAGTGAGCATGCATAAGTAAAAAATGAACACTAAGGATGCCAAGAGACCTTAGAGACAGTAAATTACTTATTTTAACAAGTAATTTTTCCAGTTAAATTGAGAAGTTACACAAGCACAGCTAAAAATAAGATGAATTCCTTTAAAATTACCCATTTATAATTATTTTGTCACCACCCTAACATCCTCTTCTAAGAGAAAATTCCAGTCCCCTTGTCTGAGCACCTGCTCCCAGGGCCCCTATTAAATAGGAATTAAACCTGGGAAGAGTGGCCAGCCATACTAGTTTGTCCTGCATTAAGGGACTTTCTAGAGTGCCAAGCCTTCAATACTACAACCAGGAGGGAAAAACACACTAGGTTGGACAGGGTATGAAGGTTTCCTACCTTCGGTATGCCTCAGGCTTCCTCATAGAAACTGTTAAAACATACACTTCTGGGCCCCAATTCCAGAATTTTCTATTCAGACAATCTAAGTGAAGTCCAAGAATTTGCATTTTAACGACTTCCCTGATGGTAACATTGCTTGTCCAAGGTCACACTTTCAGAAGACATGGATGTAGGCCCTCATTCTCTTCGCCATAAGAGTACACAGCTGATCCAAACTGATCTTTCTGGAACAGTTCTCAAGGGAATTTGACCCTGGATTAACAGTTGGTCATGAACAGGGGCCAACATCTGACTTCAGATTCATGGAGGAAAGGCAAAACTGGGGATGATTTTAATAACTAATTATTTCTAGTCCCTAATTTCAGCCTTTCAATGAAGCCGAGCTGTACCTTTAGCTGCTAGTTCTGTGATGGCCTCTCATTGCCTGCTGATAAATTACTGGTGAATTCAGCAACTTTGGGTGGCCTGTGTTTCACAAGCCAACATAACCCTGTAAGGTCAAAGTGTTCCAAGTGTAATAAACGGAGAGAACAATCTAAGTTCTATAAAATCCTTTATTGCCTCTGGGAAAATTTAGTTTCTTCTATAAATTTTTGAACTATAAGAGAAATTATTCTAATCATATGACAGAGCCTGAAACTTTGGAGCATTTTTATATGGATACCTCATTTTAAAAAAGAAAAATTCTGAAAGAAGAGAAGAAAAATAAAAAGATCAGGTGTATTAAGAATATCCAAAGAGGAAATTTTATCACAAAGACTAGGCCTGTGGAAATCTCATGAGATTTAAAATTTTTGAATCAATAATGAATTAGACAGAGTGGATTTGCATTACCTGGAATTTTAGAGACAGTTTCCAAAAATAAAACTGAAAATGTTGTGTAAATCAATGGAGCAAAGTAGAGGATGTAAGTTTAAGGTTCCGAAACAATCCCAGACACATTCAGCTATTTATTCTTTGACAAAGGGGCAAAACATGTACGTCAGAGAAAAGATAACCTCTTCAGCAAATGGTGCTGGGGAAACTAACTACTCACATGCAGAAGATTGATGCAAGATCCGTATCTCTTGCCATGTACTACATTAAAATCCGAATGGTCAGAGATCTAAATAATAAAATACAAACACTTAACCCACTGGAATGTAGTTAAAACTCTTGAGTCATAGGTGGAGGGAAGGACTCTGTGAACAGAAGTGCAATTGTACAAGAAATAATAGCAGGAGGCAACAAATGGTATCACATCAAGTTAAAGTCTTCTTCACAGCACAGGAAACAACAAATAGAGTGACGAGACAACCTACAAGCTGCCCCTCAGACTGAGGACAAATATCTACAAGACATAAAGAGCTCTAGAAAATTTGACCTCCCCAAAATAGAAGACCCAGTTAAAAAAATGAACAACTAAAATGCACACTTCTCAGAAGAAACACAAATGGCCAAGAAGTATACATGAAAAAATACGTTCCATCTCTTTAATAACCACAAAGTTGACATCCTGTTTTTAAACATCCTTAAAGATAATTTCAAAATATCCCCAATAAAATTTTTCTAATATTTTATTCCAAAGAATTCATCACCTAGCAATGTCTTCATCGCTTTTCTAAACCTTTGTGATTCATTTTGGTTATTTCTTTTAGCTTGGGAACAACTGACTGGGACTCTGAATGATGAAACCTGTTCTTGAAAGCCACTAGTAATTTGCAGGTCTTTTTTCATATTTCCTTTGATCCTCTACTATTGCAATCCCCCTAAACTACCTCATGTATTGCATTGTTATTCAATCTAAAACTACCAGTTTCTGGGTTTCTTCATTAAACAGCACTTAGGGGTCTACTCTCCCAGATGCAACATTTTCTGTGTTAGGTGCCCTAGTTTACTCTCCTTTACATCTTCAGTATCTTGGTGAAATGCTTCTCCTTGAGTGCGACCACTGGCTCATCCTTTCAAACTACTCTCCTTTCTTTATTGTCATGGGTTATACCCGCTTGACTTAGTGGAGTGATTTTGAATCCCAGTTCTTCCATCTAACTTAACACCTACCCACCCTTATCCTCATTCCCAAGCCATCTAAAAACATAGCAAATGTTTCCCTTCACATAAATACAATTCTCAAAAGTTCTCAACTTCCAGTTGCTTCCTAATGTTTCATGTGTGACCCACACCCAACTCAGGATATCAAGACTCACAGAAAATAATATACAGACACAATGCATGTTATCAGATGCACTTACAGTGCAGATAATGATTGCTCCACTTCACCATTTAACTACACTCTCTGCTTTAGCCCTCCGCTTCTCCCTTTTAGCAGTACTTATCAGAGAAATCTTCATCCAGTTTCATTACGTCTCGTTAGTACGCGTCTGTTATCCCCTTGCTGCCCAACCAAGAGCAACGGTTCTTTTTGTTTTATGATCCCTGTGGGCAAATGTCATTCTTGGCTGAACACATCCAGTGCCCATAAGGTTCTAATAGTTGAAGTGCTTAAAGTACCTGCCATCCATCAAGGTTTATGATGCGGTTACCATAGCTACCAAAGCCCCATGCATTCCTGATCACATGAGATTTCTTCTGAGAGACAGAGGCATGGAGGGAGACAGGGAGGGAAGGAGAGAGAGAGAGATCTGAGAGCTGCCAGGGAATTATTCACATGAATTCAGGTCCAATTAAACAGTTAAAATTCAAGTAAGCAATAATTCAAATATAATATAATAGACTCAGAGCCACTAAGATAATCTTCCGCCAAACCAAGGCCACCCCGGCGGGAAATAGATGGACAGAAGGAGGTCCATATCACTTCTCCATTATGCCGCGTCATGTCAGCGGATGGCAAGGCACACAATTTCAAGGCTTCCTTGCAGAGAGCCTTTGGAAGAAAGTACTACAGTACATAACGTTTAATCAAAAGTTACTGTGGAAGCCCCTTCTCTTTTCCCAAAGAAAGTTTGCTTTTAAATAACAATACAAGAGCTGTATTTTATACCAAACCTTTCATCGAAGAAGCACATAACGCTCTATAAACGTATTAATCTTCGCATCCTTCCTGTAAAGCACAGGGTAGCAAACTCCCCAGATGCGCATATTGAATTTTTACAAAGCAGTTTAAGTTGAATCAATAGTCTATTCAGAAAGCAAGGTTAGAAAGGCAGGCCCTGCACAGTGTCTTAATAATCAAAGTCCACTAGGAATTTATTAGACTGTGACAAAAGGGAAGGAAAGGAAAGGAAAAATAAGCTTTTATACATTGCCTGGGTGGCTTATATTGAATGCTGCCTTCTATATTTTCAATAGCGTTGGGAGTTAGAAAGTAGTTTTAGTGTTACTAACTTCAGCACGTTTCTATTGCAGTTTGCAAACAGAAACTAAACATTATACAATCTGAAAATGACTCCCAATTTAGACAGTCAGAATCAATGACTTCATTATGCTATTGTTTTTTTTTGTTTTGTTTTGTTTTTTTTCTTGGTTTTTCTCCGGTACCGGGAACCAAACTCACGACCTTGCGCTTGCCAGGCAGGCGCTTTTTGCCGCTGAGCTAAATCCCCAGCCCCTATGCTATTGTTTTAATAACACATTTTTTTATAAAAATTTGTCTTGAGCTACTGAAAATAGCAATCATTCCAATACACTAATATACATTTGATATAGTTAGGCAAGGTATATCAGGAGTCATTAAAATGTTCATTCTGTACTAGTAATTCCACTTCTGGGGATTGTTTCTATCCTTATGAAAAAAAATGCAAATTTCAAATAAAGATGTGATATACTTTATACCATTAGCTGTAAGAAGTAGATGGAAAATATTTAAAATTCTTAACTAAATAGACAGCTTGAATATTGTAAAACCAGTTATTTGTTCATTTACCACTATTATATATCTATGCTCTGGTTACAAGCAATATGAAAGCAAACAAGACACACTGTTATCAGTATCCCTGTCTTATTGTGAAGCATAGTCTACTGAGAATGGAAAGACATGCAAAACACATGATTTTAAATTCCTTGAGAAGGATGTGCATGGTAAGATGGAGACTCACATGGGAAAAAGTGCTCCAATTTATAGTGGGGAAGATGGATGTTGGGGAAATTCCCATAGGGTGAAACATTAAGTCCTGAAATGTAAGTAGTATTTGGCAAAAGGATTGGAAATCATTACCACTAGTGAAAAAGAAGGTCAGAGTGTTGGGAGGCAGTAGTACTCAGGCTAATAACATCCTAAGACTAAATTAAAGCAGTGGATTTGGAGAGGAGCAAAAGCCAAAAGAGATTCTCTTCCAGGACTTCACGACTTATTGAATAGAAAGGATGTAGTAGGTAGGATGAAGGAGCAAAGAGGATTCCTAAAATTCTGCTTTTGGAGCCAAAAATGATGAACAAATCCAAGAGAAAACGAAGCAGAGATGTGGGAGAATATTGGCATTTAGACCCACAAAGTTGGAATTGCAGAGGAGCATCTAAATGATCATGGCAAGTGGAAAGTTGCACCTCAGTTTAAACTCAGAGTAATGGACAGGGAGGTGATGGCAACCACTGCAGGGATGAGAATGTGAAGTTTGAAAAGAGGAGGCAGAACAGCGCCCTGGGTGTCACCAGCACAAGGAGAGGTAAGCAGAAGAGGAGGAGGCACCAAAAACAAAGTGCTACATGAAAAGGTAATGATAACAAGCCAGCGTACTGACCAAGCAGGCTATCAATGCTGCCATATTCCAGAGCACACTGTGTACACGTTGGAGTCAGAAGTCTGAATAGGTTCGTGTCAAAGGTGAATAAGAGATAGACTTCCAGAGAATGGAGAAAAAGCAGTAAGAAGAATGGAGACTAGAATCCGAAAATGGGTTTAAAACAAGGGAGACTCAGCACACTTTTAGAAAATAAAGATGGAGATAAATAAGAGGTAAAGATCAAAATTATAAAAAAGAAATACATTCTAAAATTATGGGCCCTTTTCAAAGCTTCCAATAAAAGCCATGTTTTCTAGGGGCAAAAAGTTATGACATTTTAAAAAGTTCTAAATAAGATTATATGACACTAAGCATCATAAAAGTGAAAGTGAAAAAATGTTATTGAATGTGTACTTGCAACAGCAAGCAGAAACACTGAAATAACACCCAGGATTTGGAGGTACTGTAGATTTATTTTACATCCACAGGCATTGATCAAGATCATTCCTAAAATACCAGGCCCTGATCTCTGGTGGTCTAGGGCTTATATGAGATATGCAAGCAGGAAGTACAGAGGCAGAATGACTTTCCAACTGGGGATTGGTTTATACAATGTGCATCATAATGACCAGCTATGCATCGCAGTGACCAGCCTTTTGTAAGAGACCGGATGCAACCAGAACTGGAACAGGAACTATTACCTGGGCAACTAACAGACTGAAGCATGCTGGATGGAGGGGGCATTTTCTGTCACATTTCCTCCCTCTTTTAGTGTCCCTAACAAATCTTTACTGGGCATATCACATGTGATTTTCTGAGACAAGGCCCAACTGGAAGCAGTAGCATTAAGGTTGTAGTTTTCCCCAAGTTGTTTTTAGGAAGAGACATAATTTAGGCCTGTCTGTTCTACACACTACTCTGACAAGGCACTAAGGGAGTTAATCTGATCTAGGAGAGGGTCCAGTGTGCCTTGGACACTCATCAAATCTTATTCAAGTGTTTGATTGATTTTTCTATTCTCTTGGGGCAAACTTAAATCACAGCTAGCAGGGAGCAGGGAAGCAAGGACTAGGGTAAGCAGCCTGAAAAGACACAAAAACCAAGGGGAATAGACATGGAGCAACCTTGTGAATTGTGTCCTCAGGCTTCAGCCATGCATGGACTGTTCAGGGTCTGCACTGACCAGAGCACGGCTTTGAGTGCATTGTCTCTTCAGAGTGAGCCTTGGAGGAGCTGTCCAGGTAATTTTTTCCGTGGATCTAGGGCTAGATTTCTGAGTTAATATATACCTGGGTTATATGTTGGCACAGAAATGTCTATAGGTATAGCTGGCCTTTTAACTGGTTATAAACTGTATGTAGTTTTTATTTAATCCAGTTTTTTAGTTACCTCTTCTACAAATGCATGCCCATTACCAATGTCACTACTAATGGTCAAGGGTAGGCCATATCTGGGGATGATTTCTCACAGCAGGACCCTACAAACTTTTGTTATCTTAGCTCGCCTGGGTGGGTGTAGATGAGGACTAAGTCATGTCAAGCAGAGGTCAGGGCCAGTGACACAGGTGCTGAAGCCCGAGCTGGCTGCAGTGCTGTGGGTGTCAGCACAGCAGCTTGAGCTTTCAGAACATATGGTGGGGGCAGGTCTGGCTGTGTCAATGGTGGCATGTTTCAAAACAGCAGCAGGAAGCAGTAGCAGGAGAGCTTTGGCCAAAATAGCTTTGTCCAAGGTGATCACAGCATATCTAGCCTGTCCTAACAGGGCTACTTCCTTCTGGAAACAGGATGTACTCAGCATCCACCAGGGGGTTTATTTTTAAATCTGACTGGCTCGAGAACAGTTTATCAGACAGTGCCAGGCAGTCGTGCTCTGTTGGGCCCTGCTCTGTGAGCAGATACATGGCAGGATTGAGTGGTTTTATCATCACAATAGGCAGACTGGGGGTTTTGCATAAGAATCCTTGGTACTGGGTGAGGTCCAGCAGAGCATGTGGCACCTGGACAGTCAAGTCTTGGCCCAAGGTGAGCTTGTCAGCTTTTTTGATCAGAAGGAAGGTGGCTATTAGAGCACAAAAGCAAAGCGGGGAGGCAACCTTTAGTGACTGGATCCAAGTATTTATACAGGAAGGCCACCGGCCGCTCCCAGGGGCTGACCTTCTGAGTAAGTATCATTGCTGTTGTGAACTCAAGGATCCAGATTTTATAGAAGCTAGCAGCTCCAAGAAATGTGTGGGATTTCTTTCTTATAGTCAGTTTCTACCAGATATTGCAGCAGAGTTTTTGTGTCTTTCCCGTAGGCAGCTTGAATGTCGTTAATCAGAAGTGCTTCTTAAAAGACGAAACAAGTTTTTGAACCTCTGGGAGGTTGAGTCCAGGTCAGTTGGCTTTTAAGTCCAGAACTGGGGTCTTTCCATTTAAAAGCAAAGTTGGGTTGGCTGACAGGAGCCAACCAAAGGCCAAAAAGGGCGTTCGTCCAGGCAGGTGTATAAGCAGGCTGTGGGTAGCGGAAGACTGAGGCAGTGTGTACAGAGGGCAGTCTCAGCAGCATCGGCAGCTTGGGCATCTTGAACTGGCTTTACAGGCAGGTGAGGTGTATTTTAGCAGTTTGACAGTCCATAGCTAGGGCCTCCCCAAAAATAGTGGGAGAGTTTTCCAAACCCCGAGGCAACTGAGTATGGGTGGGAACCGCAGAATGCAAGGTAATGGCTATATTGTTGATGGCACAGAGATCTTGGGCAAGGTGATTATCAGTCTATCTGGCTGGTGTGTGGCTAGATTCCTGTTAGTGCTTCCCTAGACGTCTGATAACATGAGGGTCCCTGTGAGGCAGCATGGTTGATGGCCAAGCCTGGATGTGAGTCTGTAGCTTATACCTCTGGAAGGAGAGTTTCAGAGCTTCAGGACTGTGGTTATCTATCTTAGGCTGATGCAGGCACCATCTTCCTCTTGGGGAGGACTCTAAAAGTTGAAACAAGAGGGAGGCTGACTGGCTTTGTGTGTAGGAATTCATGTTTGGTGAGACGTCCTCCCAAGCTATAAGCCTGTGCCTGGCAGAAGCAGTGAGAGGCAGGAGTCCCAGTTGTCCCACTGATGACAACTTTTGACAGAGGAAAATTTGAAGGCTGAGAATTTGGTCCATTATCTACCAGGAAAGTCACAGCTTTTCCCTCAACATTTGCAGTGCGCAAGGGCTCCCGGGGGCCCAGTTTTGTAGATCTCAGGCTGTCCTATCCACCCAGGCCCGACAGAGTGAGGAGAGGTCAGGTAGGCACATTTCTTTGTGTCCCTCAGATGGAGGGAGCATTTATCTTTCCAGTGTCCAGACTTTTTGCAGTGAGCATGTTGGTCATCTACTAAGGCAGAGGCTGACTGTGCATTGATCATCTGTTGCGTTTCAGGAGCCTCAGGGTCAAAGGGTGTGTAGACCCAGTAAGCTTCGCAGAGTCTCTCATAAAATCTGTCTGGACTTTCACTGCTTTCCTGGGTAACTTCAGTAACTTCAGACATATTTATTGACCTTTTGCCTCCCTCTTTGAGGCCTGCAAGGAAAGCAATGCAGTACTGATATGAAGCTTCATGACTTTCTGCTGCATTACAGTCTCAATTTGAACACAAGCAGGGAAAGATTGCATTCACTCAAGCATCAGGATCAACCACAGTGGTGGGGACCTTTCAATTCAGCCAGGCTTGGGCCCCTTCTAAAATGTAGTGGTGTTCTTCAGGATTAAACACACTCAAGAGTTGCTGACAATCATCCCATGATGGAAGGTGGGTCTGGAAGATGGAAACAAGGAGATCTGTCATTGCCTGGGGCTTCTCTTAATAGGATGGGTTGTGATGTTCCCAATTTAAGAGGTCAGTGGAGCTCACTGGCTGGTAATGCATCACAGGCAGTTGGTGGGGTGCACCTTCCCTGAGCTCCAGGATAAACTTGAAGTGGCAGCTGGAGGTGAGCTGGGGCCTCAGACTGAGCGGCAGAGCAGAGGTGGTGACTGACGGGGTTATAACCCACCTCCATAAGGCTGGTGGAACAGTCAGTGTTTCTGGCAATGTTGTGCCACATGACAGAGAACCAATATGGGGCTCTGGAGGAGCATTGGGTGTTATTGGTGGAGCAGAGGGCTGTGGTGCAGAACACAGGACTGTCAGTGAAGCTGTGGGACCTGGGAGAGCAGAAGACTGTGATGTAAGAGACAAGGCTGGTGGTGAAGATGTTGTAGCTAGATGAGCAACTCGGGATTGAGGAATGTAAGGAGGATGCAGGTCAGATTCTGAGTCCTCTGGCAGAACAAAATAAAGTTTTCCTGGCTTGGGCTGAATCTGAGGGCTTCTCAGATGGCCTTGCGAGTTTCTTTTGATGACTAGGATGTCTTTCTTGTCATATAAGACACAGGTGTGGAGCCAAGGTGGGACACTGTATCTCCCTACAGTGTATGTTGTGTATCCTTGAACAATGACACAATAGACAAAGGGTGGGTGCCCCTCAGAGAGACATTCAGATGCCCACCTAGCCACACCCTTCACAGGGATATAGGCACAACTTAGTTAAGAGGGGTGTGAGGCCTCCATTACACCATATGTCAATCACCACGGAACTACAGCGAGGGTTCAATCAGCCACTGTGAATAGTGCTTCCCAGTCTTGGTGCACAGGTGGAGCAGCCTACTGCTTACTCTGTCCACTCCACTCACTCACACATTCATCAGCAGGCACTCAGAGGTTAAGCATTCCAACTCCCCTTGAGGGTGGTTTTGACTAGCAAAAGTTGATCAAGATTTTCCTGTGCTCAAACTGAGCAGGACTGACAGACTAACTGGGGTGCTCTCAAGGGTTTTACCAGAATCAAGCAGGCAGGCAGACAGACAAACAGACTGTGCCCTCCTCCCTTGGCAGTCCAATGTGAGCTGCTCAATTAGGGAGTCAGGAATCCTCCTTCAGATCTCCTAGGAGACTTGAGAAACCTTGAGGGTGCACCTTCCCTTTAGGACATAGAGAGGTCCTTGCTCCATCCATGATGGCCAGGACCAGTGACCAAAGAGGTCAGTATGATTGGTCTTCCCATCCAATGCACAAAATTCAACAGCAAGTAGAAACACCAAAATGACACCCAGGGTTTGGAGGCAGATTTATTTTACACCAATGGCCATTGATTGGGATCATTCCTAAAATATCAGGCCCTGATCTCTGATAATCTAGGGTTTATATGGGATATGCAAGCAGGAGGTACAGAGGCAGAATTTCTTCTCAATTGGGGATTGGTTTATACAGTGTGCATCATCGTGACCAGCTATGCACCAAAGTGCCAGCTGCTTCTAAGATACCAGAACAACCGGAACTGACACAGGAACTATGATCCGGGCAACTAACAAACTGAAGTATACTGGCCGGGGAGGGTCATTTTCTATCACGTACTATGTCAAATTTGTAAAACAAAATCATTTGCTGAAAGAAAGGTTGGAGGGAAAGATACAAAAAGGTTAATAAGTGATTTTGAAGAATTTGTTTGATTGAATTTTCCAGAATAAGACTAAATTGATTTTATAGGAATTTGTAAAACTTGTTTAAAGAAAGAAGTTGAAAGGAAAGAAAAAGAAAAGATTGAACGAGAAAAGAGATAAAGAAGAGGAGAAACAGGAAGGGACATTTCAATCATTTACAAGATGTGATGAAAATCTATGGTGAATAAATTTTGAAAATGTATTGCAGTGAAAGACTCATTGCCATTAATACCCCTCAAAAATACTTCCCTTCCCTTTGAACACATTTATCCCATCACTTTTGCTACTATCTGAAGCAGTTCTGGAAGTCCTCTTTGTGAGTTTTTAGCTATGCTGTCATAGCTGCCTTGATGTCCTGAATAGATTCAAAACATGTATACTTCACAGTTAATTAAATTTGGGAAACAGCCAAATGTCACATGGTGCCAGATCCAGTGAATAAAGTAGCTGATGATGTATCTTAACGTTTCTGCAGGCTTTTCTGTGAGATGATTTGCAGTAGCAGTGTTAACATATTTTTGATTACCCACCCAAAAAAAAATTCATAAAATTCATAGGACTTCTAGAAGTGGCTCAGAAAGTGGCATGGATGATAAAATAAAGGTGTTCAAAGTGAAAGCAGTATTTTGATGGGAGTTGGTGGCCATATGTCTTTTACTTAATAAATTTTAAAGATAAGTACATCTTTTCTTTAGTAAATTGTAAAATTAAATATGTCTTATTTAATAAATTTTAAAATTAAATATTAATTGTATGTTTTGATCACATTTCATGCAGTAAAACTTGGAATCATGGATCAAATAAGCACAACATGTAGAACCATGCACAGGGACCCAAATGACAGCAAATTATAACACTTAAGAAATCATGTTTGATTGCATTTTACGTATAATCAGTTTTACTTACAATTGACCACTTAAATACAAAAAGGTTGCTTTGTAATGTCTAAAAGAAAATTGTTGCACCATCACAAGCTATGACATTCACCACCTCAGAAATGTCTCTTTATTCAGGCTGATGTTACACAGTGTGAGTGAAAAATATCCACTGTGGGAAAGAAAAATCAAAACTCCCATTGTTGGAAGAGGCAAATTTGGACAGCGTGGCATTTTCAGCCTAAATATGCTATTGATTATAAACTGTTTTTGAAGTAAAATGTGTTACTCATGAATAAAATAAATAATAAAACTACCTTGAATTTAGCATTTGTCCTACTCAGGAACTTTTGGATTTTTTGAAATCTGCCAGTACATTTATGGAGTTGACATTTTGTAAACCAAGAATATTAGAAATCATTGATCTAGCCATATGATTACATATTGATCAGCATGTTCTATGTCAAGAGATATCACTTTTTTTTCTGTTTTATAAATTCTTCAACAGAAACAAGGTCACAAGTAGTCAGTTTGCCAAAGGCTTTGCTGTGGATCCTATAAATAGAGAAAGTATCCCCAGCAAAACGTCACCAAAACAAGGCTTCTTTATGTGTGGTCCAGCCAACTGCAGTTCTGTTGCCTTACAGGGTTATAGAAATATATTTCATTTTTATTATTTAGCACTGCAGCAGAATGGAAACTTGGAGCTACAATCATCGTCATTTGATTTTCCTTGAGCACATTTAAAATTAGGATGAAAAAAATCACATTCAACTTAATATTTCAGCATTTGTTTGGACTGTTCTCATTTTTCCTTTAGGGAAGAAAAAAGGAAAAGTTATATATTCAAATAATTGCAGCAATAGCTTTAAAAAGTGAAATCACTGAAACAAAGCTGTTCATTATTCTGTTCAATGTTTCAAATTTATGCAGCTTTCTTAAAAGTAAGGATCTGCTTTTCTCTCTATTTGGAATTACATTTGCATATACCTTTCTAGTCAACATGGCCATGGTCCTAAGTGGGGAAAATACTAAAGAAATATGCATATGTTTACTCTATTACTGCTACAGAGAACAGCCAAAGTTGAAACTGAGTTGCTTGAAATATATTAGGTTTAAAACAAGCCTAGGAAACATTTGTTTACAACCAGAATACTACATAACCTTATCTTACTGTTTAAAGAAATCTTCCACAAAAAAAATGCCCTGATCTGCCATATTTTTATAAATGTTACAATAAAAATACACAAAAATTTTGATTCCATGGTAGAGAATCTCTGAGCTTCCTCAAATTGACTTTAAAAATACAAGAAAATCAATATGAGAAATTCAAAAAAAGTCAAAACTACAAGGAATAAAAATACAAGAAAACTTGGAACCTGAACAGGATTTTAGCACACAGTTTAAGAACCTATAACTAAAGGAATAATAAAATCTGTGGCTAGCTGCAGTACCTTTAATATAAAAGATGATTTCTCTAAGCAATCAGTAAGGCACATAAATCCTTTCCATCTGAGTGCCAGAAGTTTTCCTGCATCCTAGAAGTGCAAAGAAATATACATCTTAATAATTACATTGATTGTTATTCTCCAAGAAATAATATGTTTGTAATGTAGAAAAGAATTCTAGATTTTAGTATTTGGACATGTATTGGAAGTGAGAGAGAAGAAAAAGTTAATTTAAATAAATGAACAAGCCAATGACTGTTTTTCTTACTTCTATAAGTGTCTAATACTGTAGTCAACTAAAAAACAATTTTTAGAAGAATGTCTGAGCTAGACATTCCTTCTAAATATATGTCCCTAGCGTTATTTTCCTGACAAACCAAAGTCAATGTTAAGGTTTTCTTTTTAGAGAAAATGTTTTTATTTACATATCTCCAATTATAGAACATAAGGCATATTTAGATAATGAAAGAATACCTTCTCTCTCTGCCTCTTTATGATACCTTCAAAACTAGCTGTTATTGTTGCTAAGTAAAGCTATCTAACTGCGGCAGACTCATGCTCTATTTGTCCTTAAATACTGCAACAAAGCCTACCTTAGTATAACATTTTTGCATTATTTTCCTCTAGCGTCATTTCCTCCACTTTAACCGCCATTAACAACAGACTAGGGTGGCTGAAGGTACAGTCCCGTGGCAGATTTACCTAACATGCACGAGGTACTAGATTCAATCCACAACACCACAAATAAAACAAAATAAGACAAAAAAATAAAATAAGTGTGCTTTCCTTGCATAGATTTTGTATTGATAGCTCAGGGCAACGCAATTCTCACTTCTAACTTTCTGCAGCAATTGACTATGTACCATATATATTGGTCAATGTACGTACTCTTCAAATTGAAGCGTGTGTAAATAAGATTTGGTGAAAGCAAAGTCTCCTGTATGTCTCTTTTATAAGTGAATCATGTTTTAATGTTGTCTTTTGCAAATTAAAGCAATACAAAATAAATGATTATAATGCATTTTAAAATAAAATTTACCTTCTCATTTATATAAAAGAAACATACACATTGTAAGGAACTCAGTAAAGCTAAAGTATAAGAAAATGTCCTGTGATCTTATCACAATGAATAAGAAATATTTTTAAAACATTTATGTTTGCCAACCTTTCTCTCTGTCCATACTTATGTGTTAACATTACATTTCCTTCCTTGTAAATTATTTTTCCCAACCATAGTTCATGGGCAAGAACACAGGTCCATGTTATGATAGTCCTCCATTGGGTAGATACTGTATGTTACTTAGTCCTGTTCAGTGGGTTTTTCCTATTTTGAGTGAAAAAAGATATTATGGGATTTTTCCCCATGTGATTATAGTTTTCCTTAGAATAAATTCCCAAAAGTAAGTATTAAGATAGGGTATTTAAATTCCAGTACAGTCGTTGGTGCATAGTAAGAACTAGAGACATATAGCTGAAATTCACAGTAGCATTTCACTTGCTTTCAAGGATCGTTTATAAAATTTAACCAATTTATAAACACTATAAGTACATAAAGACTATGTACTCATGATTCTGCCTATCTTTAAATACTTGATAATCGCGGTATTACTATTGCTCACCAGTACCATATTTTGAATTCTCCCCTCCTTCCATGTACAACTTCTCCACCTTCTCAAAGTTAACTGCAGTCAGGTGAGGCTGTGGTCAACAGAGAGTAGATACCATCTCTGTCGTTCCATATAGAAGCATTTAAAAGTGTGCACGGCTCTACCCACTCAATCCCCAGCCCTGCTACCCTTCCCTGAGGAAGGCACAGCTTCCATATGATGCTTCTCCAAGGTGCTGAGTTCACCAAGTTCCAGTTTGGACAAATGTTACACTGAAGAGTTCTGCAAATCTGAAGACCACTAGTCTAAGAAAATATTTTTGTTATGCTAAGGCTCTAAATTTCAGTTTGTCATTTGCCCAGACCCTCAGGAATTCTGTGACTTGAGAATAGGTTAGGTTTCAGGGGTGAGGCATCTGTGACTTTGCTTGAAAATTACATGTTAATTTGTATCTTGAGATACGGTTCAAAGTGCATAAGAAGGTATGCATCAAATTATTAAGTGTTCCTCTTATGTATTCTCCACAGCACTTAGCATACCGTGTGCTACCTGATGGGCACTCAAAGTAGTTCAGAAGTGATTTCCATACACTGAAAACCAAGAAACCTTACAGGTGTTTAAGTTTAATTAACTTACTTTTCAAGTGAGAACACTGAAATACAGTACTAATGATGGAAATAACATGCCCCCTGTAAGAAAGGAGGCATCGCTAATCTTCTACAGCCCTGCAAAGGAAAAGCTCCAAACCCAGGATCCAAGGATAGTAGAAGCGAATTACTTAATAAACTGAAAATGCTATATTTGTTAGACCAGGCTGAATACTTACATACTATTGGATAATGTACTGTTTTCTAAAATAAAAATTAGAATAAAAAACTCAAACTTTTGTTCCCTTACCAACTAGTGTTCCGTGTGACTGCAGAGTTACTGCAAACACTATACAGAATGATTTTATTTCAAAACAGATGATTAATTGCAAACAGCAAGAGTTAACCCAACTCCAAGGCTTTTCCTCCAAGGTAACTGGTGTTACCATACCTACTGATAAAATCTACCAGCTTCAGGCACAGTTTATGAAGCTGCTCCTCTTCCAGTGTGACAGACGGATCTGTGAACACCATCATTAAAATCAATGGCAGCCCGACCAGAGTCACAAGTGTGGAATGGGGTGACCCAGCTCTGAAACCTCTGATGTTCACTTAAGCCCACTGCTCACTCTGTAAGCAGAAAGATTTATTCCATCTGACAGAGTAATCGAAAGAATCTTACCAGGCCGGACTGTTCAGCCCTGAGCCAAAAATTACAAGAAGCTGATGAGTGCACGTTAAATGATATTTTCCTGCGTGTGTCAACTTCCTTCTATGTTCACATCCCTAGTCATAACCACGTAGCTACAGGGCTTCATTACTAAGAAATAACCCAAATGTCCCCTGAATACGCAGATCCCCACCAGCGGAAAAAGCACATCTTGGTTAAAAAGGGAAAAGTTAACCACGGTTTCCTCATCCTACTTGGAGACCACCAAGCTAGATTATCTAAGGGGTGGATGGAGTGTGTACTTGAGACCCAGGGAGACAAAAAGAAAGCAAAAATAGCTAGGAGTAATTTTTGTATAATTTTAAAAATGGCATTTTAAAATTTAGGGGTTTAAAAGGTTGGCAGTGAGTTGTTTGGGAAATCATGCAGCATTTTCAGAATGTAAGTCCTCCAAAGCAGTATTTCTCAAATGCTCAAGGACAGAGGCACATTTTTAATCTATCACGTGTTGATATAACTGTAAATCTCAATAAAAATTAGTTATTAAAAAAATAATCAAAAATAGGGACCTATAAACTGCTAGCCTCATTTTTTCCATTATTAGATTCAAGAGACATACAATTACCCAGACAACTGCTCTAAAGCTTTCTTAACATTCACTCCTGCTGCACCAAGTGCCTGTGTGCGGATCACGGTTGCAGAGGGAGAACTCGGAAGGACTTAGCTGTATGACGAGAGTAGGGTCCAGAATAGCCATGGTAGGGGGTGATGTGGGCTTTGGGAGTTTTTCCTATTTTCTTTAATATTTTACCTCGCTGATTGTATTATCAATAACATTCAAATCCCACACCATGAACTTTAGTTCTGTTTTTCCTAGAATATAATCAAATAGGAAAGTAAATGTGCTAACCATTCTTGGTGTTTGTAGGAATTCCTAAGAATCCCTTCACCGAGCTCTGTGCTGCACACAGCTCTGTGCAGGTCCTGCCGGGACATAATAAATGACGCACTCACTTCCGCACCTAACCAAGCCAGCTGACAGCTCCTGACTGCATAGGGTCTCATCCCTGGTTTCACTTTCCACAAATTCAGTTACCCTGGATCAATCTGGACCCAAAAATAATAAATGGAAAATCCCAAATAATCTAGAAATTTTAAATAACTTTTACTGCAGTTTACTGTTATAACTGTTCTATTTTATTATGTTATTGTTTTTACTATGCCTAATTTATAGATTATAATTAATCATAAGTATGAATATGTAGGAAAAAAACAGGGCATATATAGGGTTCGGTACTGTCCAGCTTTTTTTTAACTTGTAATTTCTTTTGGTGGTACTGGAGACTGACCCCAGACAGCACTGAGCTATATCCCATCCCTTTTAAGAATTTTGAGTCACAGTCTTGCTAAGGTCATCAGGCTGGCCTTGAACTTGTGGTTACAAGTGAACACCATAGGGCCAGCCCTTTTATATTTATTCTTTTTTTGTGACAGGGTCTCACTAGGTAGTTCAGGCTGGCTTTGAACTTGCTATGTAGTCCAAACCGGCCTTGAACTCTCTGCAATCCTCCTGCTTCAGCCTCCCGAGTGCTGGGATTACAGGTGTGCGCTACCACACCCGGCTTATGTTTATTCTTATGTAGATTTCAGCTTTGATTCTGAGAAGGGACTACTTTTAATTCCCATTTTACAGGTGGCAAGGGAGAGGCACACAGGGTCAACAATTTGGCCAAAGACCTAGTGAAACTGATGTAGAGGAAATACAACCCCCAACCCGCTCAATGTCCGAAACACCGAACTCATGTTCTCTAAAACTGAGGAATTCTAGGAACACGGAGATTAAGAGTAGAAATCTACTGAGAGAAAGCTTCTGTCTGAGAAGGACAGAGGGGGGCCCAGAAAGTGGGCTGCCTCTGTCCTCAGATATAAGCATTCAAATGTCTCAAACACAAGCACCAGAAACCTGACCTTTTTACCTTACTGACAGAGGAAGAAAATGGGAAAGAAAGAGCTAGCCTGCAGCCCTGCACAACCGTGTCATCGCTCTGGGTAATTTCATATTAATCAAAAACTTACCCTTCCATAGTCACTTCAGCAACTTCTTGGTCCTTTAAACTTTTGAATGATAGCTATAGCCTCCACCAAAATAGTTGTCCTGGCTTCTTTTACATCATGTATAAATGAAACCATAAGTAATACCTATGTCAACTGATAATACAATATTCCCAGAAAAAGTAACCTCATTAATGTCTCATTCAGGTTTTCCATTACTTCGGTTAATTTTGAGCAAACTTCCAAATGTTTTTCTTTATTGAAGCTGTTTGTAAGTCACAAATGTTTTACCAAGTTGAGTCCCAGGTGCTCTCCTGAGACGGATGGGATTTATAAGAAATTAAACATGATGTCTAAGGCAAATGTGCAATTTCTTTCTAGATCCAGTGAGCCCGTCAGCCTTTTAATAAATTGCAGCAGGAAATACATTAAAGCCTTTCATGATTCCGGATCTGGGGTTTTAGAGTGTGTGTTACACAGAGGCCTAGAGAAATATTCTCCCAACTGTGCAGGAAAAGTAGTAACTTCATATTTTCTTTTTTTTTTTTTCACACTTCTACGTAAGACTACATCTCCAGACTCAAAAACTCTTTATTTCACACTACCACAATGTATGCTCCTGTCAAAATATACGCACCCCAGTTTTTTTTCATTATAAATTAAAATTTAGAAGATAGATGAGATCACAAAATTCTCATTTTTGCATTCCCTTCCTGGCATAGTAGTTCCATTTTTAATTTCCTTGCTGGCTGGTGTAATCATGCCGTATACTCCCCACTGCTTTTCTACATGCAGTTAATCCACATCACCTTTTATTTACTGCTTTTTGTTAATTAAACTTTGCTCAGCATCTTCTGTTAAGAAAGTTTGATTTAGCTCAGATCAATTAAAATTCAGGATTTAGTGTCACTTTCACTGAATCAAACTGTATCTAATAATACCTGTAGATGATATTTATTGGACACAAACTTGACATCAAAAATTTTAAATATTTTTTCAGCAGCTCTCCATTCTTAAAATAAAAGTGTTACTAAAAATAATTATAATTGCTCAAACATGACAAATATTCTCTCAAGACAGTTTTGTGGTTGTTTCCCAAGTCAGAGTTGTTTTGTCACTATTATCACCGGTGTTGTGAAGTCTTAGCTTTGTACTTCTATATATCCTTTCATGTGTTAGATGACATCTTTTTTATTACACATTTTATTATTTTTAGGAGGAGAGAAACACGTTAAACATTTCTTATAGATAAAACTAGGTTAACTGGCATGATTAGTTACAGCAGATCATTTCAACTGTTTATATTCTGGCCCTGCCCCGCTGATTCTCACTCACTCCCATCCGCCTATTCAGTGGATAGTTTTAATTTTGTCGAGCTATTAGAGAGTTTACAGAATGTCTAGGGCACTTACATCCCCTCCCTTCCACTGGGAATTTACACCCAAATAAATTTCTGTCTTAGAGATAGCCCGTATCATCACTAGAAATGGTACTAGAGATAGTTCCATGCTGTTGGAAACCGCACTGCTCTCTCCATGTCAGCACATTCCCCCTTTGAAAAACAAATAAATAAGTGTAACTCCCCCGCAGAGTCTAACATAAACTTTGAAAGCAATTACATTTTGTATTTTTTTATATGAGCTCATACAAATACATTCTTTTATCCATAATAAAAAATACATGCCCATATGTGAATATTTAGCATAAGAAGACAAAAAAAAGATCAGGGCTATGAAGGATCAAAGATCACTCCATTATCAGATGTCATCTTCTCTCCTGTGATAATGTAACTTACCATGATTTTCGTATTTAGGGGAGGTCCCTTGCACATTTTTCAGAAAAAAATAACATTTTCTCCCATTCCTAACTTTAAACAAAAAAACTCAAATCTTTGAGAGAAATAAAAAGTTCTACTCTGGCATGTCACAGTGTTTGCCCAGCCAGCCTCACGGCTGTGTCTCTGCCCTTTCTGTCCTGGTCTCTGTCTCTGCCCCACAGTCCAGAGTGTATTTTCCACAGTGGCCATTCTATCCACATGAAAGTGCTCGTTAAAGGAAAATACCACCTGGACCCGCAAAAGGCTTCCTATTCTTTAAAGTGAGAATTATGCTGCAGAGCCTTAGAAATGTATTCAGGAGCCTGGAATTGCTTTCTAAGCTTCACCAGTGTGATCACAGACTGAGAAAATACCAATTTCCCCCAGGCCAAATCTTAATCCTCTTCTTGAGGAAATCGTATTCATTTTTCTATCAATCTTTAAATTGGCATCTCTAAAACCTACCACTCTCATATCCAAATACACAACCCACTCATTCAGTTGCGGAAAGTAGGCATGGTGCAAATACTTAATAAAGGAGTGAGTAAAACTAGAAATGAAAATAGAAAATTAAGCCAAGTAACATTGAATAATATGCTTTTTTGGGTCATTGGTGCTCGCTATTTCATGAACAACTGGAATATTAAAGTAAGGTTACAGTGCATAGGAAGGCATTTTACAATTTGCAAAAGCATCATTCAGAACTTTGTGAGTACTTGACACTTGAACTAGTATAGTTATGGCTTACGAAAGAAGGGAAAACTAAAACCAATAGAGTCCCTTTACCCTTCCTAGATAACCAGTAGAGATGGCAGGGAGGAACTCACTCACAGGCATCATGGAGCTTCAATTTTCAGGCAGCCGCACTTTGCAAAGACACATAGGAAGGTTGTGGGTGTCATTTGTTAATTCTCGTTTGAGAAAAGTGAGGAAACTTGGGACAAATCCAGGCTGCAACCTAAAATATCAGTCATACAAGAGAGTTAACATACATGTTACTAACCAAGTTTAACATTAACTTCTGGGCTTATTGTTAAAAAACAAGGTCAAAGGTAATAGGTTAGAAAAAGGAGCCACCAAAATTCAAATGTCATGCAAATGAGAAATTTGCTGATAGCAGTTTACCCGGGGAACAACTTCTTCTAGAGACTATGTACATATTTTTCAACACTGTGGAAATATTAATCACGTATTTTTCTTCTCAGAAGTATTCAGTGATACTTTTCAGACCTTGAAGGAATCAAAGTGCACCTTGTTGATGAAGGAAATACAGTTTTGCAGGGTGAATCTTGGAGACTGGGTTAAGCACTTTGTGTTGCTATGAGAAAAATAACAGTCAATCAACTTAAAGGAGGAAAGATGTATTCTGCTTCACAGCTTCAGAGGTATCAGTCTATGGTCATCTGACCGCATTGCTTCTGGGCCTGTGGGGAAGCAGAACATCATGGCAGGTAGCATGGAGTGGAGCAATGTGGTCCACCCTGTGACAACCAGAAGGCAAAAGGATCAACATAGAGGGGCCCTATGACCTTCAAGGCCACACCCTCACTGACCCATTTCCTCTACCGAGTCCTCACTTTTGGAGGTTTATACAACAACTCAATAGTGTCATTTGCTCAGAACCACGCCTTGAACACATGAGCTTTGGTGGAATTCCAGATCCAAACTGTATGACTAAGATACTTTGCATATCAAGAAAGTGTAGTGGAGGTTGTTTAAAAGCTCTTTATAGCAGGTGCAGTTAATTCACTTTGTCAACCATGTGACCACAGTGATTTGTGGTACATTTAAGGACCTAACTGGATACACAAAATGTTAGAAGTCGCATATGAGCCCATAAGCCCCTGTTCAACTATGATTTTGCTCTGTGTGTTTGGTTCTTTCAGGGTTAGCAGATTTCATTTAAAAAAAAAAAAAAAACAAGTAAGCAGATGTCACTAAACATAATCTCATTTTATTTCACTGGGATTCTTACAAAAGCTAGCTCTGTTTAGTTGCTATTTCTAGTTATGAAGTAGGACCTGTACTGATTCAGTTATTTTCTCTATCTTAACAAAACTGATGTACAATGAAATTTTTCCCTTTTGAAAGGCAATGTACCTTTAAACTTTCCCTTTCAGAGGCTGGGGATTTAGCTCAGCGGCAAAAGCGCCTGCCTGGCAAGCGCAAGGTCATGAGTTCGGTTCCCGGTACCAGAGAAAAACCAAAGAAAAAAAAAAAAAACTTTCCCTTTCAAATTAGACTAACAGCCTATAAACCTATTTAAGACTATATACATGATAACATGCAGTCCAGCCTGAATGTCATTTGTATGTCTACCCTACTTCTACCCCTGGGACCTCACCCAGAAGGTCTCTCTTTGTCTTCACTCATTAGCCAAATGCCATGCGTCAGTAGCCCACGTGAGCAGGTAAGGTGTTAACAGGGAATCTAGTGCCACACAGGAACGGCTGAGGTAACCAGATCTTGAACAGCTGAGACACCCAGGGCTGCTGCTGCTTCTTGAAAGTGCTGAAGTCTGTGATGCCATGCTTTAGTCCTGCCAAGAAATTAGCAGATTTATAAATCTTCATAAGATGAAGGCGGATGGAGGTGCAAGCAACAGTACTGTTGCCTGGTTTGCTATCCCTCAGCTATTACGTCCATAAAAGAAGGCCGATTCTTCAGTAGATGTAGAAAATAGATCAGCTGACCTTGCACCCATGTATTTAAGGTCCTTGTGTGGATGGGTTCATTCGATGACAACATACATTTTAGAATTTCACGCAGCTGAATAAAAATCTTGTCTCTGATTCTCTTTGTGTGTGTGTGTGTGTGTGTGTGTGTGTGTGCCAGGAATCAAATTTAGGACCTCACACTTGCCAGGCATGTGCTTGTGCTGCTGAGCTATATCCCCAGGCCCTTGTCTCTGATTCTCAATGAAATGTTTTTAGTATAATTCTAGTTTCATGTGTTATTGTGAAGATTAAGGTGAGGCAACTAAAGTCACTTGCTACCTGGTAAATGTCTGATCATAATTTTTATTTCCAAGGTACAGA
This sequence comes from Chinchilla lanigera, assembly GCF_000276665.1. Taxonomy (NCBI): domain Eukaryota; kingdom Metazoa; phylum Chordata; class Mammalia; order Rodentia; family Chinchillidae; genus Chinchilla; species Chinchilla lanigera. The sequence continues at coordinate 11,982,796 of NW_004955448.1, read as the reverse complement.
GAATCCAGCTAAGCCCCAGGAGGTAGGCAGGAGTATAGATCACCAGAAAGCCGCAGCAGGACAAGTGAGCCTTACACAGGGACTTGCCTTGCCCCATTTGCAAGAACACGCATCAGAACAGCATAGAAAACTTAACTGAAAGAAGGCAAAGTCAACCAATTACCCTTTTCCAAAATAGGGCTTTCGTGCTCACAGTGCTATGTGAATATATGTAGTGAACATTTAGGCAAAAGCCTTTCATCATGCCCAGTGTCTCTCCAAAAACTCACAAAGCTTATTTTTCCATCAGTTTCATTTCAGTAGCTGTCAGAAGGTCTCACAGTACTGGTAAGCTGATATTACCAACCTCGGGGTTCATGGGAGAGCTACAAGTCTCGAGGCTGGCCCTAGAGTATCCCATCAGTGCGGGCCTGTCACCTGAGAGCCACTGATTGCTTCCAGGCACATAGAGAGGAAAGCCATGGCATCCTTTCTTAAGCCGCTTGATATTTCAGCTGTCCTCAGCAATTTCCAAGGGCTCTTCTGCATCTTCTGGGCAGACCTAAAAAGCACATTGGAACGGACTCCAACACTCATGCTGCCTTCCTGCCTGGTCACCCCATAACTGTCCGCAGAAGCATGGCTGTATGGCTTGTGTCAACAGCACATAGAGCCAGGATCACTCCAGACCCTTCATCAGAGTTTGCTGAATGAATGCGCATCACCCATGGTCACTGGCACAAGCTCCAACCAGTTGTGAATCGTGGCCTGGCCCTTTGCTTTCTTGGATTTGTGTCAAAAGGAGACTCTAATCCAATTAGATAATCAATATCCAGAAAATACCAGAGCTGTTTTTGTTCAAGGTTATTATTCTGTGGCATTTTAATGCCTTCATATGACATAAAAGCAATAGTAATGAAATGAAAGAACCTGGAATTAATGAAAAGATTGATGTGACATAATACAAAATACACAGAGGCTCAGAAAAGAACATGAAATTAATTTGAAAATATACTGCATTTTATCTTTTTAAAGGGGACAAAAATACCTTTAGAAAGGACAAATACATGTAATATTATATTGAAAATTCTCTAAGACACATTTTTTAAACGATAAGGTTTAAGTTAACTTTAAATATTGTAATAACTCCAAAACAATTTGAAAAATTAACATCTTCCTTTGGGCAAATAAAATTTGGTTATCGTGGGCCCTGATGGGCTCCTTCACCTCTCACTGTAGGAAGCAGCGAATGAAATCATGCATGCCAAATCAATCTCCCTAATTCCTTTGGTCACCATCACATGCCGTTTGGACAAGAGTCTTGCTAAATAGCATCCAAAGGCCAAATAAGACATGACATTGAGAGTAACCCAACTCCCCCTCTTCACCCACGCCGGTGTGGTTTGAAGGACAGCAGTGTGCTGTAAACTCAGAAGGTGCGGGAAGTAGGGCTGGGGATTTAGCTCAGGGGCACAGCGCCTGCTTGGCAAGCGCGAGGTCATGAGTTCAATTCCTGGTACCGGAAAAAAAAAACCAAAAACCAAAAAAAAAAGAAGGTGCAGAAAGTGCCGGGGTTTAAGAAAGTCCAAACTTCTAAAACATCAAAGCTGGAAATGACCTTGAAAGATTATCGACCTATCTCTTCTTTATTTAGACAGGAAAGTGTTTACTTAGGGTCTTCTCTGGGCACACTTCACCCCTGTAGCAGCAACTACTGGCCAGCTACAGAATCTACATGTAATACATATGCTGTAGATAAATGGAGATACGTATGATACACAACATATATATACACATACACAAAGACATCTTATGTCATTTATATCATTTTTCTTTTCTCCCATGTTTTCCCCTTTCATTTTCTCCCCCAGCCTCCAATTCACACACACACACAGCCAGGTATTATCTGAATTCTTTGGCCGTGTCATTCATATATGTGCTTCTGACCAAGTCGATAAAACTTAGTTGCACTAAGTTACAAGGGTTGAAAGGATTTCCGTAGCTTGCGTCCACGCAGTCCTAGTGACTCCTTTGAATTTACCTAGGGCCTTTCCTTCTGTCTCTATCCAGACCCTAATTTTAGGGGTGCCACTTTTGCCGTGGAGCTCTGCTGGGAGAGTGGGTGTGGGAATTTTCACAAGTCTCGGCTCCAGCAGTGCCTAGGAGAACCTGCAGACCAACACTGCCATCTGCTGGGGGCCCCTTCAAAGCAATGAGGAAAAATCTGCGGAATACTGTGGGGTGCCTTTGTTCTTTGAAAACGCAAGTCAGACTGCAATTAATCAACATTTATTAAAATTAATTCTAACACCTTCATTAACTTTTAAAGGAATTACAAGGCACACAGCATTATTGCATGTCTACACGAAGTGCTCTCTCCAGGAAAAAAAACTGCGTTAATAGAATGGGAGGTACTGAATCCAGGGGCCTCCGATGCCAAAGTGCTGAACTGCCTATACAAAACATTCTTAATATGCCCATAAGCCTTCCGTAAGCACACATTCACTTTGCATGCTACCTGGGAAGCACGCTTATCCCACAACAGTCTGCAAATACTTACGCGTGCTGCCATGAACTTTCTGGAGATGACAGGGCTCAGAAGTGAGGGGGTCTGAGATGTTGTTTAAGAATATGTCCTCAGAAAGCTGGGCATGCCTGTAATCCCAGGGAGGCTGAGGTAGGAGTATCACTGTGGGATCAAGGCCAGCCTGAATTACATAGGAAGAGCCTGTCCCCCCCAAAAATAAGTAAATAAAAAAGAATCTCTTCAGAGACCAGGATGTAAGGAGTACTGGTGCATTATGTGCCTATGTCATCTTTATCTATTGAAAATACTGATAAGCATATGTTCAAACTTCTTTTCACCCTCAATATATTTTAAAAACAGAACCAACTTCAGGCTTTTCCTCCCTTCGCATGGAATTCAATTTTTGTAGACTCACAGAATTTTATTTCCATTTCTACTTGGAAGTGAAATATTCAAAGATCTGAGCATAAAAGAATAAACTGTTAGAGGTGGATAGAACAAGAATAGGAAGAAAAGGTGGATTTTCCCCGCTGTTTTCTGAGTTTGGGTTTTGTGTGCCTCAGAGGTTGTACAACAGCTCCACCCTAGGGTGCTTTGTGGAATAACAGGTAAACATTAGCTGAGTCTGCCTTTTGGCGAGCAGGCAATTCCACAAAGGGTTAACTGGGCACAAAGAATAGTTGTACCTAAGGAGCTCTTGTTTCTTTTATCTTTTTGAGTCACAAGACTTTCAAAAATTATGCTGAGATATAACAGGTATAGAAACCCTACTATTTTATCAGCCAAAATGTGCTGACTAATCTTTTAGAGGGCTTGGATCAATTCAGTGCTCTTGGCTAAGTTCCAGCAACTTCCTCAGGTCTGACTTTCCATATGTAAAATTAATATATCGGCTTATAAATCTACGGTGTCCAGTGTGGCAGCCAGGAATTCAAACAGCTTTTTACATTTAGACTAATTGAAATTGAACAGAAGTTTAAAACTCGGCTCCTCTCTCGTATCAGACACTTTGCAGTAGCACAAAGCAAAATAGATATGCCGTGGCAGGACATTCTGCTGGACTCCAGAACACAGCTAATCTTCATGCTTCCTTCAAAAACAGATTCAACGTGCTTATGACAGAAACACTTTCGGGCCGATTTGATGAAGGTGGATCACGCCAACAGCCACGCGAAAACAAAACAGAGGAGGAAGAGGAACAGAAAGAAAGGGAAGGGGAAGGGAAAGAAGAGGAAGCCCGAGTTGAGGCTTCCTGCCACTCTCGTCGCTGCTCTCTGATAAGCCACTCCTGTTTTAATTCTAGTCTTCAAACCAACTCGTCTGCAAAATGAGGAGAATCAAGTGCCTGTGTCCGTAGTCAGCATCACAAACAGGGCAGGGCCTGATGCGCCGCACAAATCTCCAGCGGTGACGGCTCAGGAGAGAACGTGCTGACAATCCGTGCGGCGGGCTGCGGGGTTCCCCTACGGACATTAGACGATGTTTCTGCCGCGACACACGTCACTTACGGGTTGGCTATTACAACAGCTCCGGCACAGCTTGGCCCACCGCGGTGGATCTGGCCACAGTCCAGAGCGAAGCTGCCTGGGACCCACCGCGCAGTGCAGAGGTCCGGCCGGTGGTGCCCGCAGGCCCGGGTGCGAGCCGCAGCAAGGCGTCCGGGCTGCACAGGGCCCCACCGTAAAGCCGCCGTGGGGGCCGAAGCCACACACACCGCCTGGCTCCAGACCGCCGAGGCCTCTGCCGCGGATCTGGCCCGCAAAGTTCCTTCAGTCGGCTTTCTAAGTGCTCCCTTTGGGAAGGGCAGGGGGCGGGGAGGGGCAAACTGCGCCCTCGCTAGAGCCTGGAGCATGTCCTCACGTTCCCCAAGGAAAAGCAGAGGCAGAGGTCTGGAGTCCTCAGGCTCCCAGGTGAAAATACCGGGATTCCACAGCTCTGAGCGCCGCAGTGCCCTCCTACAAGACGGGGCGAAGACAATATTGCTTCTGTGTCTCCATGTATTTTCACACCAGCGTCTAAATGATAAAGTGAGGAAAAAGTCACCAAAGTGTTATCCTGCTCCTCCCTCCAGGCAGGGAGCTCCTCTTAACCTTGAAATACAGCCAGGCTGGATCCGGCAGGTGAAGAACAGAGCCGGCCAGGAGGCGGGAATCCCAGTCAGACGGGGTGAGAGCGGTCGCAGGCGGGAGGGCGGAGACCTGTTTGAAGGAGCCCTGCTGCACAGCCTCAGTAACGCTGGGTAGATCAACCAGCGAGTGGCAATCAGCAGGCAGGGAGAGAACGGCTCTCCCGGAGCAAAAGCAGCTCGTACACCGCACTGTGGACTCAGAGGAAGAGACACGGTCAGGCTCCGTGTGCAACCGCCGCCCTGCAGGGGCGCTGCACTGGGAGGGCTGCGCCCTGTAGCCCGTCAGACACACAAACGCTGCGCGGTGTGATGTGTCTCTTAGCAGTCTCTTGAGCACAAAAGATAACTGTGGCCACTTAGACCGTTAAACACTTTTCCCTTTTGAAGGCTGCAGCCAAAAAACCAAGCTCCTAACTATGAGGCCAATTTCCCAAACTTCTAACCATGAGGCCAATTTCCTAAGAGGATTAGTGCTTATCACTTAGTTTACCCAGCTACTCCAAGTTTTCCCCATGGGGGAAAATGGAAGGAATGCCTCATTCTCTACAGAAAGGATGAGGAGGGGAGAGGATTGCAAGAGAAAAAAAATACATGGATGAACCCAAGCAGGCTGAGAATGTGAGGAGGCTAGGACAAGGCTGAATGCGCTCCTGCTGGGCAGAGATCAAGCACATGGGAAGTCCTGTCCCAGGGAATTTTGTGTTTCTACGCATGCTCTAGTGATCTGCCTCTTCCTGGCCAGACAAAGCGGGGCAGGGCCATCACACTGGGACAGATACAAACTCAGCTGTGCAGCAGATTTTGAAACAAAGTTGATGCAGAGCATTTTCATATCCAGTCACCAAAGACCCAGAAAAAAAAAAAAAAGGTGTTAGCTGGGGATATAGCTCAGTGGCATAAGTGCCTGCCTGGCAAGCGCAAGGTCCTGAGTTCGATTCCCAGTACCAAAAAAAAGGTGAAATGTGAGCCGGGAGGGTGTGTACACAGACAACCGTGCGCAAAACCAAGCACTCGCACAATGACAAGAAGGGTGCCCTGTCTCCGCAGCAGAGTAAGCATGGAGACCACAGCAGTGTGAGTCACGGCCAACAGAAAGAGACAAAAGCTTAACGAGTTCATTAGTCCAGGCGGCAGAGGAGCCCCCTGCCAAGGCTGGCCCTTGACAGCGCAGACCATGCAGACACTGCACGGCTGAAAGGTCATAAAAGCAGCCTTGCACGGGGCGCTGTTTTCTAATTCGGTGAGAGAGAAGCAATGCAGAGACGTTTCAAAAGTCATCAAGTGCTGGCACAACTACTTTTGACAGAAATTTCTTCTGCAGCTCATCAAATCATTGAACTTGCTGTCAATAAAACAGAGAAGATAAACACTGATTTTACATAGCTGTGGATTGACTGTTTTTGCTGTTCTTTTGGCTTACCATGGCTGTAGGACTTTCTCCTTCAAAAACCCAGCAATTACATTAGAAATTACCTTTCATACTGTATACATAAACTTATACTAAACTCATACTATTATAAAGTATCTGTTTGAATTAGAAATCTGGAGTAACGGTCCACTTCACACTACTACAACAAAATACTTGAGGAAATCAACTTATGAAGTAAAGAGGGCTTATGTTGGCTCATCATTCTGAAAGTTAAAGTCCAGAATCAGGTGGCCCCGTTGGTTCGGGCCTGAATGAGGGTGGTATATCATGACAGGAAAATATTATCAAGCAAACTGCTCATGTTGTGAGCCGAACAGAGGGGTGGAGGATAAATGTAATCTTACAATCTTTTTCAAGATCCCCATAGCCTAAGGACTTCCCACTATACCCCACCTCTTAACATCCAATGTCCCCCAATACTACCTCCCTAGAGACCATACCCTTAGCAGAGAGGCACATGAGAAACATTCAACTTCTAACCGGTAGTAGCTGGGTAGGAAACAGCAGCCTCTAGGTTTATTCCAGTCAGCTGGGTATCCATCTGGAATGAATGCAATATGGGGTAATCAGATTTAGCTGCACAGTATCCCCCCAAGGGGTCCTTTAAAATAGAGTGACGGGTAAAAAGAGGAAGGACTAGAGACATGAAAATTTAGAACATGAGGGAATCAAACACAGAACTCAAGCAGCCATCTCTCACATCCCTCGGGGTGGGTGGACTGCACAGTATGGGAAGGGCATCTCAAAGCCTGGGAACAGTGCTAAAGGAAGTCAGCTTTAACTCCAGTGGCACGGAGACTCTGGGATTTGGCTGATATGCTGAGGAGTAAGCACCACATCATTTACTTAATGTAAATCACGCTTTTTGTACTATTTTTGTTCTCTACCCTGGCTTTCATCACATTTACATGAAGGGAAAGTTTTCAAAGATCCCTGACTTCGGCCCTAGAAGACCGAGAGAGATGCCTCAAAACCTGCACATCATTGTTCTTGATGGTGAAAAGAGAAAGGCATTTATCTTCCTCAGATAAATCTCCAGCCTTGTGACAGTGATGATCTGGAATCGTTACTTTTCAAGTAAAGACCATTCTGGGAAAGTGCTATGTTTCTCCTCAAAAATATATTTAGGTGCTAATCTGACATTTCTCTGCATGCCCCCTTTTCATACTCTTCTTTATCCAAGTGTAACGTACACTCCTTGACGCAGTCCTTTCAAGTCAGTCTTCATCTCTCAGCTGTTTATCCCTTCATTTTCCTGAGGCAGATAATCAGAGTACCTGTCAATCCACGAGGCGGGAAATCATTCAGAAGAAACATTGAAAATAGAGGTGTTGTCTGCTCTCCTGAGGAATGTGAAGAACAAAGGTTAAACAACACCACCCCCGCCGTCCAAGTGTCCTGCGCGCCTCTGTCTCTAATATAAGTACCACGGATTTGAATGGCATTTGCGGGGACTTAAATTGTGGAGTAGCACTTCCCCTGACACGGCAAATCCATTCTTTTTTTTTCCCTACCACAGGGAATCTGTGCTTGCTCACATCTTAAACAGCTCTTCTCTCCTCCGTACAGGTGAGTACTTAAGATGAATGTAATCTTCTTCATTAGAGTAAGCGCCAACAAAGAGATTTATACTTCTGCTTTATTCTACAAAGAATGTTATTTATGGGCATGTCCTTTTATTTCTCCAGCTCATTTCTTTATGAATAAATGCGGTAGGCAGGACTGGAGGGGGTGGCTAAAAGGGTACGGAAAAGCAGAAAAACACTGAATGGAATGCATTACTTTCTGATTTGCGATGTCCTCCGTCGATTTAAAACCTGTCTTCACATCTGCAGGGAGGACACAGGTATATTAGCTGTGCTTGCGCAGAGCCCTGAGCCTTGGCTTTCTTCCTGCCAAGTCCTCCCAAGGAGCTAAAGTAGGGCAGCAGCTCCATAGGAACAGTGTCGTTTCCCCTCCACTGTGAGCTTCTGTTAGAGTTGCCATTTTCCCTCTGCTTTGGGGGCCATGTAAAGACCATGCACCCCGCACACAATTATTTCACCCCACAGTCTGGGGCCACACATTCCACGGGGTCAGGCATTTGTCAGGATGAATCTACAGAGGAGGCAGCTGTGCATTGTCTGCAGCTAACTAGCGATCTGAGTGGGAAGATTCGGTTGGGAGCCTGCGATGGAGCCCCAGCAACTCTCTTACCCTCATTATTTGTGTAAGAACCAGAGTGAAGTGAATAAAGACCGCGGAAAATGTAGCTCATGTCTTTATGATGCCTTCTCTGTACCTTTCCCTCCATAGGGGGCTTGCTTTAAAAGTCAGTGCAGCAGGACGATTTCTCTTTTCCTCTCAGAATTAGGTTACAAGGGGTTCCATTGCTGGACTCTCTCTCCTTGAATACAGGCTGTTGAGAGAACTTACATTAAAGCCACATTCTCCATTCTTACCCTGAATTTAATGGCCGCAGTCTAATAAAAAATCATTTTGTATAAATGTTGTGGTTACTCGATGAAAGTAAATCTAGATTGCCCTCTTTCTCTTTAACAGGGTGTTTTATGTCTCCACGAGGATTTGAGTAATCAAGCAAGTTACTGAGCACATACCGTGGGCCAAGCGCTGCACTCAACGGCATGAATCTGCAACTACGCTTGGTGTTCACAGACACTGCGGAACCACTCTGACTTCACAGTGGAGACACTGAGGCTCCCAGAGCTGAAATTACTTGTTCAAGGGCTCAAAAGTTAAATGGTGGGTGTTGAACTTGAACCCAGGTTGTTTGACCCCTGTGTTCACCACACCATCACACCCACACTGAATTGAAAGAAGAGCCTCTTTGGACTGTGGTACACCCACATTCCTATCCCGCGCTGCCTCACAGTTGGGCAGACACAAAGTAGATGACTACTTGCTTCAAGGGTCCTTCAGAGAAGAAACAAGTGAGTCAGTACTTGCTAAGAAACAATATACTCTGTGCCATTGTGTGTGTGTGTGTGTGTGTGTGTGTGTGTGTGTGTGTTCATGTACTACATACTAGCATGAGGATGCACCCTGATTGTATGCTTCCACTCTGTGTCCGTGAAGTGCTCAATGAAGAAGCATCCAGGCTACTGTTATTTTCCATTCGCTTCTTTAAATTCCAGTGGAAGAGCAAAAACTTACTTCAAAGTGCCAGAAGTGGGTAGATTACACACAATTCAACCCGAAGAGCCTGTCTAATCAATGTACTGGCCCGTATTTTTCACATTTTATGGGACAGCAGGGAAAATTGTTGAGAAAAGCCAATTTGCAGCTGTGTTCTTAATTACGCCTTCTATGTGAAAGGAGGCAAATTTTTCAGCAAGAGACCGCAGCTGCATTCATAAGGCAGGAAGACCCAGTGTTTAGAGCAGATAATTGAGTGCCATAAAGGGCCCAGATCCCAAGGTGGACTGAGAGGCCCCCTCTCTGTGTGGCCCAGTCAAGCCACTTGACTGCCGTGTGCCTCAGTCAAACCTCCTGCCAAAGTCTATTCAAGCAGCAGGAGCTCACTGCACAACAGATGCTCAATGTGGGTAGAACTGTCCCGGATAATTATATTCCCCCGAGCCGCTGTCACTCACAAAATTGTGGAGTTCAAAAGTTTCTGCCTGCATTGAATATCTTGGAGCTGTCAGCACTGCCGAGTCAGAATTATCTTCCACATATATGCAGTTTACTTTAGGCCAGTGAGGAAAGAACAGCATACAACCCTGAAGGATCCGTACTGAGTAACACCAGGGAGAGAGAGAAGAAGAACTGTCCACCAGCTCCAGTGTGCAAAAAATGTCATTTAATTTTTCTATAGCTGAACTTCGTTTGTATTAACAGCCCCATTCACCAAGGAGAAAATAAAGGAACTCAGAGATTATCCACATTTTCCCAGTGATGGCATGCAGTTATGCGGTTGCTTATGCTGCTTCCAACCAGATATGGGAAGCCACTGCGTGTGAGTTGTTGTCTATACATACTGGTGTCCGTCCCCTAAGAGATCGTCATTTCTGCCCTGTGTTACAGTCATCATGGTTGAATTGGCCTTTGTTTCCTCAAGCACTGCGCCTTGAATCAGGTAATTCCCTTGCCTCCGGAGCATGAAAGTGATTCTGCTCTTGCAGGCAGCTTGAAGAAGCTGTCTCAGGCTTCTCACCTGTGTGGGGCTTCTTTGCGGAATAAGGAAATTATCCTACTGGCCCACTGCTGCAGAAGCGTGGGGGGAGGCTGGCGACTCCCCTGAGTAAGCCGTCACAGGTGCCTTTCTCAGGCTCCCCAGTGCTGTCTGAATTTGTCTCCCACCATACCTTGAGTCCAAGGAGGGAGGGCAAAGGGCGCAAAGCTCATTTTCAGGAACATTGAGAATCTAATCTTTTAAACTTACTCTCCAGTTTGTGCTTCTCCATTTCAGAAAAACATCCTCTGGACTTAGAAAGGAAATTTGCCCAGGAGTTTACTAGCCTTCCAACCCTCAGAGCCAGGGGTTTCTGTTCCCACTGTAACAGTTCTGAGAGAGGAAGTTTCCCTGGCTCAGGAAAGGAAAGGAACAGCAAGCTACTCAAAAAACACGAGTCAAGCACTCCCAGTCCAACGTCAAGTTTACTGGTTTTACCTTGAAGGTATGTGCGGAAATTTGTCTATTTCCTTCCCTCCCGAAACCCTGCCAAGTGAACAAATTTATGATGATGTCTGCCTTTGCACTGGAGGCCTTATTTCTTACTGGACAGGCACACAGATGGTTGAAATATTGACATTGTTCATACTAGTTAGTTAATAGCTACTGTTCAAGACTATAAGTATTACCACTGTTACCCTGGCAGCCCCTGAGGAATACAACGTAGAACTTCAAGAGGCTTCAGGATTCTTAACCCTGACGCCATAACCAGTATTGATTGTTACTGTCACTTACCAGTTGTTGAACATTCTGAGTTTCACTCCTGCCCGTGGCCTTGAGACATAAAGAGATCAGAGTACGGATAATAGGTCCAAAATCGTCCTGGCACTTGGAGGTGCATATCTATCCTTCAAGCACAGTTATCTAGGTCTATGGGTTACTGAAGAGCTGCAAAATTAGAATTCCTGTTGAGATAACATGATGGGTCCTAATTTAATAGTCACTGATCTTGTGATTTTAATCAAAGATTTAATCTCTATCCTTACCTCCTTAAGAAATGGTAACTTCTATAACCTAGGAATACAATATAAACATTAAAATGGTATGTTGGTGGTCTTTCCTTCCCGGATAATTCAATCCAAAAACTTCTTGGTGCAAAGTAGGTATGCAGGAGGAGAGTAGGAATGGCCCAGCCACACGGGGAGTGTGAAGACCTAGATAGTCACCTCCCCTAGAAGGTGGAAGGATGTCCCCACTAGCTCACTGAGAGTTTTGGAGCCTGGGTAGAGTGTGAAGGATATTGATTTGGGGACAGGGGAGGGTAGTGGTTATACATAGGGAGTGGATCAAATAAAAAATAGATATGGAGAACAATGGAGGCCAAATATTTTGCTATGGGATAAAGGAGTTAGAAATATTAAAGCAGACAGAACTAGGATAAACACTGAAATGCTATAGTAGGTTGAAGGCAGTAACCGTGAAACTCACTGTTGAGTATGTGCTTGTGTATTCTCACACACAGCCACACATCTCCTAGCTCTGTACAGTGAGAGAATCTATTCCCAGGACTACCTCAAAAGCAGTGAGCACACCGAGTGCCAGATCTTGATTTCTAAATACTCTCTTTTCGCAAAAAGAATGTAGAATCCTTCAAAAATTTGGCAAACCAAGTAAAGTAAAAGAAAAACCTGAAATCTTAAGCCAAATAGTACAAATGCCTTTAAAATCTAATACAGATATATTAAAGGAATAAAGAACAACTTAAAGGACACCTGTTGGCCAAATCTGCACTAGTTTGACCATCAAAATGTATAACACTAATAGTGGATTATGATAAATCAAACAGCTTAACAATCCAGGAAACTTCACTGATACATATAGAAATAAATGCCAGGATGGAGAGTTTTTACAATAAGAGTACCAACAAATAAATGCAGGAGAAAAAACAGAAGGAGGAAAACCATCATCTTTCAACTGACATAATAATAATCAGTTTTGCTAGTTAATAATGAAGCATCAATGGATGTTTAATAATAGGTGAAGTTGAATAAGTAAAATACAGCACATTCAAGTACTACAAAATACATACTAAATATAAAGAAAAAAAGAGTGACTTTACAATGGGTGAACTTTACAAACATCGCCTCCGTGAAAAGATTAAAGTTAACATCACCAGCACAAGAACAAACAGTTATGTCACAGCTGACAGGATGCAATGGACAGAACACAGAATCGGTTCTGTGATATTCTCACCCCAAAGTACATAAACCAAATTTTTTTTATAGAGAAACATCAGACAAAGCCATATGAAGAATTCTAAAAACCAAACTGCATAAAGTCTTGAAAAGCCTCAAGGTCACAGACGGACTGAGGGTTCCAGATAAAAGGAGATGGAAATAAAGGCAACTAAGGCAATGTACAATTCTAAACTAGATCATTTCGTTATAAAAGAAATTACTGGGACAATTGGCGAAACCTTGAAAGAAGCCGAGGATGAAATAGGTGCAATGTATCAATGTCATCGTCCTGACTTTGATGATTATATTGCGCCTATGGGAAGAACATCCTTTTCACACGCGTGCAAACTGGACGCAAGGTGGTCAGCATCCACATCAGGGACTTATCTGAAAGGGTCAAAGAAAAAAAGTCCCTTTGTAGCTTCAGTTTTCCTATAAATTTGAAATTGTTTTAATGTAAAAGCAAAAAACTACATACTGCATAAGAAAAATATCTTATTACCCAAAAAATGAGTTGTAAAGAACTCGAACAGGCAGACAGTTTTCCCAGCATATTTCTGTGATGAGCCATTCGGCACCCTGGTCTGTCCGGATGGATGGACACCTGGACCACGTTGTCTCACCCAGACACGTATTTTAGAAATCAGAAAAGAAAGTGATCCAGGGAATGAAGGACCAAAGGAAAAGGACTGTTTAGAGCACTAATAGGATGCACCTGTGTTATTTTAGATGGTTCTCCCGGTCTCATCCAGCACTGCGTATTAGACATACAGCTGTCTCTTCAACTCTAAATATTAAAAAGTGCTCTAAGAAGGCTCAGACTATTGTCACTGTAAGTGCTCCTTCAGAAACAAAAATGGGTTTTAAGTGATTTTAACATCCTTCATTTCTTTAGCCAAATAAAAGCAGCCAAACTAGCCATGTTGGAGTTAATTGCTTTTCATGGACACACAGGCAGTAGCAATCTGACTTCCACTTACTTGAAGAACCCCAATATCTGAAAGACTTCTTAATTACGCACATAGCTTATGCAAGGCAAACCCCAGCCCAATTCTCACATCTATTACCACAAAAAGAACTTCAAATTACTTTCCATGGCTGAAGAGAGAAAGTGTCTGAAAATGCTGACCCAAAACTTTTTACCTCCTAATGGTAAAGAAATTGAAACAGATCCAGTAGAGTTGTCAAGGAGAAAGGAAAATAAATTAACAAAGTAGAAGGTAGTGGTTAAGAGCAGAGCCTAGGGTCAGACCACCCTCTCTAAAAATCTTAGATCTACCACTGTGAAGCTGTGTGATCTTGGGAAATTGGCTTCAACTCTCTGTGCTCCAAGCCTCTTACCTGTAAAATGCTTATGTTACTTATGTTGCATGTTATTAGGCTAAGTTATGTTATGTTGCTGTTAAGCTTATGTTGTGTGTTTCTAGCTAATCTGACAATAGTATCTACTCTCCATAGCTGTGCAAGGTTTTATAGATTATTTTATGCCAAGTGCTTCAAATGGTAATTAGCTCATGATAAGTGATCAATGACTGTTAGTTATTACTTTAGCTATTATATATGCAGCTGAATATATAACTTAATGGCAGAGGGCTTGGCATAACAGGCCTTGAGTTCCAGCCTTATGAATCACCATTTTAATGTGTCACTTTTGTTTATGATAGAAACATTGACTTCAGAACAGGATCCTAAGGTTTTTTCTCTACAGAGCTCAAAAAAAAAAACAACCCACTACCTTACATTCTATTAATCCTTTGAAAATGTCATATCTAGGTGATCTAAAATATATAACCTTTAAAAGGTTTAAACATAAATTACAACTTTTTTTTTTTTTTTTTTTTTTTTTTTGTCTTTTTGAGACAAGGTCTCGCTATGCAGTTCAGGCTGACCTTGAGCTCACTTTGTAGCCCAGGCTGGCCTCGAACTCACAATGATCTGCCTGCCTCAGCCTCCCAAGTGCTGGGATTACAGGTGTGCGCCACCACTCCCGGCTATGAATTACAAATTGAAAGAGTAAAGGAAACTGAAGCCAGTCTGTTTGAAATGTGGAACAGAAAAAATACTTTAATTCAAAAGATACAAATAAGATCCTCATCAATGCCCTTTACAAAGAAATTTTACATTCAGTTTCTCACTGGATCTGTATACCAGTCCTTTAAGATAGGGCAGGATGATCAAAGAACACTATTTTTCTTTTACAGAAAAGGAAACTAAAGTTTAGAATAACTGAAGTTAAGTGAATGTCCCATGCTCGTGTGGAATACAGCTAAAATAGGATCCAATTTTGTCTGTAATTTGAAATGAATCTAAATCAAAACTCTGCAAAGTGGAGAATGTGTCACGAAGATTGATGGCCTACACACATAACTTCGAGTGAGAGCCGTCAGTTCCTCCTCCACTGTACGAGCGCGAGACATTTTTTCTCACAAAGACGTCCTCCGTTCCTAGATTGGCAGCCATTTTAGAAAAGGCTCCAGTGAAAATTTCCATTGAAGACGTACTCTTTCACACCTCATAGCCTAGCATCCGAAAACACATAGTAAAATCAAATTTTCCACCAAGTGGGTCAACTCTATGGTTTAAATGTTTTAAGTAGTTACGTCGAAGCAAAGAAATCAAGTTAACCTATTGAGAAAGCTATGGCAACAGCTCGACTGAATTGTTCAAATTGTGTTGTGTGTTTCTAGCTCATCTGACAATCACCCAACTAGCTTGACCAATAAAGTCAGTAAAAATGGACAGTTCTATCTATGTGTAAAGAAAAAATTGCAAAAAAAAAAAAAAAAAAGAAAAAATTGCACTAGCATAAGTTGCCTAGAACATTATAACTTTGATTTCAGACCTCATTGGGATAAGCATTTTAAACTCCACAGTGAAGATACATAAGTGGGATGGAAAGAAAAGAGGAAAATGATGGAAACCTTTTGTTCATATTAACAAAATAGGATATCTCACTTAGCAATGCTGCCATGGTTTTTTTTAACTAAAACTGATAGATTTTTAAATTTTATTTTAAAGAGAAAAAACAAAAACAGAAAAAAATAAAAAAGAAACAATCAAAACCAAAACAACAAAACACAATAAAAACAATACAGCATTTCAAAGCAAGGTGATAGGAAATTAACAGTAGTTGTTTTATTACATATGGTTATCTTCAAAGTAGTTGCTCAGTTTACCAGACATAGGCATTCAAGATGGATAAAACAATTAAGCATTAACTGTTCCTTTCAACAAACCAATAGAAATCAGTAGTACAATTATCTCAGCTAATATATGTGTGTGTATATACATTCTCCTTCTTTTCTCCTTTCCCCCATCCCAGCTGTTCCTTCTTGTCTTGGTTACTTTTCTCTTGATGCTGAGACCAAATACCCAATGCCCAAAATGAAGGAAGGAAAGGTTTATTTAGCTTACAGTTTTGAAGGTTTCAGTCCGTGCTTGGCTGGCTCCGAGGCAAAGTGGCACATGGCAGAGAAGCAAACATTCATGGCGGCAGAACACAGCAAAAACAAGAGCTAAAAGGGAGCCGTGGCAGCGAGAGCAAGCCTCTTTTCCTCCCTGAGGTTGTAAACAGGCTACCGTGCCCACCCAGGGAGTGTGTAGCACTCACATAATCTCCATGCCCTCCTCTTGCACAGGCGCAGGATGTACACAAAGTAAGGACTCTGACTCCCTACTGAGCCACTTGGCCAAACCTCTAGACTCCCCAAGTCGACACAATGTATCAACCATAACACTTCCTTTAAAAAAAAATAAATATAACAATGAAACCCAGTTTAGAAACGGGCTATTAGGACAGCTACAATAATTGATACACTGTGTATAGTTGTCTTCCTAGTAGTAATTCACAGTAGACAATATTAGTGAACTTAGAGGAAGTAGCTGTGTAACAATCTTCACTATCTTGTATATACATATATTTTTTCCTTTTTTTTTTTCTTCATTTCCTCTTTCCCCATTGCAGTTTGTCTTTTCTTCTGAACAGCTAAAACTGATACTGAGGTAAATTATCTTTTCTCTATCAAACAATAACAGGAGACAAAGCCAAGAAATCAGAAAAGATAGACATTTTTAAAATCATAATATCAAAATTAAAATAACTTTCTAAGGAAAACCCAAAAGATAGTAATATAAGACCATAGAAAATACTGCAGTCTATATAACTGATTTAGCTATCTGTAGGGTTACTTTATAAGGAAGAATAATTTAGAAAAAAGGCAAGCATTACTAATAGTCAAAAGAGATTAAAAGACCTGAAAACATGAAAAGACGCCTAGTTTCAGTAATCATCAATGATATGTAAATTACACCTATACTACTGTGTTATTTTTCACCTGTCATACCAGAAAAACTAATACTAATATCTAGTGCACATGTGCGACATTTTAGTGGAAGTGTGAATTGCTATAACAATTTTGGAAAGTGATTTAGAAATAGTCATTAAAATTATAAATATGTATCTCCTAAGCCACAAAAAAAAACTCACCTCAATAAAAATACAACCATACATAAGTAGATAAATAGAGCACAAGGTCCCTACTGCTCTAATACATTTCTAAAAACCTAGAGCTAGAATAATACAAATTTATTAGAGCAACACAAAGATAATTCAGGAGGCCGGAAGCTCTCACATCAAGGTATCATAGGGATGCATTCCTTCTTTACTTCCTGTCCAGCTTCCAGAGGCATTCACCTGCCTCTTCCAGGTTGCAGAGGCTGCCTGCACTCCTTGGCTCATAGCCTATTCCCTGGGTCAGTGTGACCTGTTTCCACCACCATCTCTGCTCTCCTGACTTTGAACCTCCTATTCCCCCTTAGGAGAGAAGCCTTGGGATCACACTGGACTCAGCTAGATAATTTCTCCATCTCAAAATGCTTACACAGTCTTCAAAATCCCCTTTGATAGGCAAGAGAAAACAAGATTTGAAGGTTCCAAGAGTCAAGATATTCGATGGAGCTCGTTATTCTGCCCACTATATTAATATGCATACATTTACTATTCAAAACCAATGTTAGAGGAAAAACTCTCTATGACAAAAAATTAGAGTTAGAATCCTACCATATGTCATAAGTTAAATTCTGAAGAGACTAAATACTTGAATACAGAAAATATAATTCCAAATCAATTAGAAAAAAGCAAAGTATCATCATAAAAGCTTTAGAGAAGTATTCTTATTAAACACAAAATAACTCATTATTTTTATGTCTGAGAATATTTCCTAGAGGAAACAAAAACACATGTATAAAGAAAAGTACCATTATTTTTGTTATGATAGGATTGGTAGTGGTCAAAAATTTAAATAACTTAAACATCCCTTTACAGGATAACAGATGAATAAAATGTGATGTGTTAAACCATGAAATCTTCTGTGCAGTTAAATAGGGGAAAAATTCCTTATGACTAGTTTTCTAAAACGCTGTTAAATTTTTTAAAAATTGTTCTCATACTCAAAACCCAGAATTAGAGCCCTGTTTTGCTCAAAAAAGCAAATGCCTCCCCAGCAGCCTGTGATCCTTACATGGCCTAGAACTCACAGTGCCTCTTGGACTGGGCTCATGGGAGCGCAGTGCACTCCAGCGCCCCCTGGCTTCCCGGCTGGCCCTCCGCACACAGTCACACTCCCACCTGCGGCTTCTATGCTGGCTGTGCTCCCCGCCCGGAGGGCCCTTGTCTACCTATTTCCTTCATCATCTTCGCATCCTTGGTCACATTTTCCCTAATCAATGAGGCCCTCAAAATAAAATTGCAGTTTCACTCACTCCAACCCCCAGCGCCTTCTCCTAGTCTACTGTTTGTCTACCGTTTCTTTTTTTACACCACTGAGTTTTTTCTAACACACCTACTAATCCAGTTTTTGTCACATATTTACTGTTTACTCACCCTGGCGCTAATGGAGACCCCCGAGGAACCCAGGGTTTTTCTTTCATCCACAGATGTTCCAAGACCTAGAATAGTTCCTGGCACATGGCGAGTCACTGAGCACACAGTAAAGAAAGACCAAATATACAGAAGTAATAGAATAAATTCCTTATTGTAAAATCAAATGAAGATACTTTCAAAATCACCAGCTGGATCTATCTGCTGATTTCAAAGAGTTTGTGTTGGAGAGGGGATAAAATAATATGTACCAGGTTTCTTATACTGGTTATAAACAGCTAAAGAAGACAAAATAATTTTTAAAAAATAACAAGAGATCAGTCAAATAAAAAAAACTATTGCATGATATGAAGTAAATGTAGACTACAAAGATAGATTTATATTTTATTATCATAGTACCTAAAAATTTTAAGTAGGCAGGGCCAATTACCAGAAAAATAACTTGGATGCATGAAAATATTGATTAGATTTCTTTGGTCAGTTTTTGTCTCATATTTCTTGTTTTTCTCATAAGTATTGTAATAAAGTAACATTTTTAAAAGAAATAAAATAGAGAGATCTTGACCTTTTATATTTTCATGAAGGACTTCAGAAAGAAAGCATTTTCATTGATTTTCCAAGTAGAAAAGACTCCCTGCTTAATGAATCTTTTTCAAACACATTCAGTCCTTGAATATATCTCATTCATTCTTCCCTGAGCATTATTAAATGAGTATTTCCCAAAGTAAATCTCTGATGTGCAGTACAAATCTACCACTTGAGCTTATTTAACATCGGGAACAATAACATAGGTTCATGCAGCTTCCTTCTCAATATTATTTTGTTATTTTACCCAAGCTAGATACTTTAGAATTATTTTTAAAATTACTTCCTGTAAATTTTCTTATGATTCTTTCTGAAAACAAGTCTTAAGACACTCAGACAGCAAGTTTTCTCCACTTTAATGAATGAAACCAAAAGGAAAATTGGAAAGAAGGAAGTGTGGATGGCTGCCCCACGGTCACTCAGCCAGGTAGGTAAGGACGAGGCCTGGTCACCGTCACTTACGCGAAATTGTACTTCTACCTTTGTTTGTAAAACTCTGGCAGCCACATTCCTACAGCAGCTTGAAGAAGAACTGGTCAAATATTTTATCAAGATTCTCCTCTCTTCCACTGAGGCTACCACTATCAGTTGTTTTATCGTTGGGAGAGAAGAAAAATTGCATTTCATAACCAACAGATTATTGTCTCCTCCCAAGAGTCAGAGTGGGAACAAAGGTCAGTGGTATGACCTAATGTCTGTGTCCTCCAGAAGTCACGTGTTAGAACCCTAGCCCCGAAGACGACTCTGTTAGGCAGAACCTTTGAGGAATAATTAGGCACAGAAGTAGAGATCCAGGGCCTACTAAGAAAGAGCTCCGGAGAGCATTCTCTCCCCTCCCACCATGAGGGTTTCATCAAAAAAGCAGCCATCTAGGAGGGAGAAGACAGGCCCTTACTGCTGCAGACAGCTGCGGTAGATAAAATATTACAGGCAGTCAGATAGGGCCAGGCCCTCAAAGGAGCCAGTGTGGAAGATGATGTACCTGCAGCAGTGGGAGAGACTGCCTCTCCAGCTGCAGGCCAGACTTCAAGACAGAGTTTAAGCAAATGCATCCACACACCTCCCTAAGGATAAACATCAAGGATGATATTCTAAACAGGCATCGATCACCTTGAAAAAGCCAGGAAGAGCCACTAACCCAACCCCCTCCAGGAAAAGCCCCTGTTCTGTATTCATGCCCCTTGCTACGTGACTCGCTTCCCCGTTTGATCCCGATTTAATCAATTTTACCTGAACAATTATTCCTGTAATCTTATTGGCTGACCATAGTTTTGTCCCACCACGTGCCCATCTTGTGATTTCCCATTTTTATCCCCCACCTTGGACCTGCCTCCCCTCATGGTTTTGCTCTATGAAAATCCCTGGAAAAGCCTGGTTCCCTGGGCAACCCACTCGGGCCCCCTTCCCTCCCTCTCTCGGACAGAAGCTTTCTTTCCCTCAATAAATATATTCTGCTCTTAACCTCCATTGTTCATAAAATTCATTCTTCAGTTTTAGAGAACACAAACTTGGGGGCTGGGGATTTAGCTCAGTGGCACAGCGTCTGTCTGGCAAGCACAAGGTTGTGAGCTCGCTTCCCATACTGGAACAAAAAAAAAAAAAAGAGAGAGAACACAAACTTGTCCCAGATGTCATTTAGGTTGGGAGTTTCTGTCCCCTAGATCAATATTAAGTTTTCACAAATATATGTTAAAGATGCCCAATAGTTGTTTCATTTATTTTTCAGTTGAAAGGAATAAATATAAAAAGAAGAGTTTTCCCCCTTTTTATTCTAGAAGAAACTTATAGAGAGAACAGGTAACTATAAAAGACCAGAAATCAAAAGATAGGAAAATAAAAAAGCAATAGGTCCATATGACTGACTAGGAAAGTTGGACCCAGAATATATATTGTCTTTAGTAAAGATTTTATCTGTGTAACCTATCTAATCTTTTTAAATACTTTTCCTCTTAGACAAGCTGATTCTTTATATTCTACTGGCAAATAACTACCTGCATTTATGAAGTGGATAACTTGCCATTGAGTCTGTGGTCACATAAAAAAATGCAAAAGCCAGGCACCGTGGCACGTGCCTATAATCCCAGCTGCTCAGGAGGCTGAGAGAGGAAAAGCTCAATTTAGAGGCCAGCTTGAGTAACATATGGAAATCCTGTCTCAAAATAAAATAAGGGCTGGAGATGTAGGTCAGTGGTAGAGTGCCATTTGCCTAGCTTGCCAAAGCCCTGGGATCAATCCCTAATGTTTTAGACAGCTAAGTTAGGTAGAAATATTGGCAGTCAGACAAGGCTAGGGCCCTGAAGGAGCCAGTGTAGAAGGCAGGATACATTGCAACTGTGGCGGGGCCGAGGCACATCCATTGTGGGCCAGACCTCAAGAGAAAAGAAGAAAAGGACCATCGACATACTTCCCCTAAGAATAAGCAACAGTGGTTGATATTCTAAACAGCTTGGATCACCTTGGGGAAGCCAGGAAGAGCCACGGACACACCCACTCCAGGAAAAGCCCCTGTTCTGTTTCATGCTCACTTGCTATGTGACTCGTTTCCCCATTTGATACCCATTTAATTAATATTACCTGAGCAATTATGCTAGTAATCTTATTGGCTGACCATAGTTTTATTATAAGCAACTGCATTAGATAAAAATGTTAAAAATATTATAGGCAGTCAGATAGGGCCAAGCCCTAGAAGGAGCCAGTGCAGAAGATGAGATACCTTGCAGCGGGGGGGGGCGGGCAGACACCTCCAGCTGTGGGCAAAAGATTAAACAGATGCGCCCACATACTTCCCTAGGGATGGACCTCAGGGACTGACATTCTAAATAGGTAGCATTTACCTTAAAAAAGCCAAGAAGAGTCACTAACCCAGCCCCCTACAGGAAAGGCCCCTGTTCTGTGTTCATGTCCTCTGGTACGTGACTCGGTTCCCCATTTGATCCCAGTCTAATCAATTTACCTAAACAATTATACTTGTAATCTTATTGGCTGACCATAGTTTTGTCCCACCCCATGCCCACCTAGTGAGTTCCCATGTCTTCCACCTTGGACCCGCCTCACCTTGTGGATTTGCTCTGTAAAAATCCCTGGAAAAGACCGGTCCCTGGGCAACCCACTCAGGCCCCTCTTCTGTCCGTCTCTCAGAGAGAAACTTTCCTTCCCTCAATAAATATATTCTGCTCTTAACCTCCATTGTTCCTAAAATTCATTCTTCAATTTTAGAGAACACAAACTCTTCACAGGTATCTTTCAGGTTGGGAGTCTCCATCTCCTATACCAGTTTTGTCCCAGCTCATGCCCACCTTGTGATTTCCCACTTTCCCCACCTTGTCCCTGCCTCATCTCCTGTTTTTCCTCTAAAAAATCCCTTCAAAGGGCAAAGTCCTCAGCAACCCACTTGAGATCCCTGCTGTCTATCTCTTTCAGACAGAAGCTTTCTTTCCCCAGCACATATATTCTGCTTCTAACCTCAGTTGTACCTAGAGTCCATTCTTTAATTTCAGAGAACACAAACTCTTACCACACATCTAACAGGTTGGGAGCTTCTTTCCCCTATATCATTACTACTACAAGAGAGAAAGAAAGAAAGAAAGAAGAAAGAAAGAAAGAAAGAAAGAAAGAAAGAAAGAAAGAAAGAAAGAAAGAAAGAAAAGAAAGAAAAGAAAGAAAGAAAGAAAGAAGAAAGAAAGAAAGAAAGACAGACAGACAGAAAGAAAGAAAGAAAGAAAGAAAGAAAGAAAGAAAAACAGAAACAGGAAAGAAGGAAGGAAGGCAGGAAGGAAGGAAGGATGGAAGGGAGGGAGGGAGGGAGGGAGGAAGACATATGTAACGTACAGGAGGGAGGGAAAAGAACCAGCAGAGGTCACTAGTCTTGTGTAAAGGCAATACGGCATGGAGTTTATTGTTCCTGGGTGCAGGCAGGCAGAAAGTGATAAGACCACCTGCCCCAAAGAGAAGTGTGTTCCTTTTATAGTGACGGAGACAAGGGAGAGGACATTAGGTGGGAAGATTTAAACATCTGTGGTCAAAGTTCTCTAGCAGGCTTGCACCTCAGTGGACAGAGTCCCTGAAGTGTCTGGTGTAAATTCTCGGGTGTCTCCAGATGTCTCCAGATATCCCAGGACCTGCAAAATTCCTAGTCTTCTTTTATCTCCTTCATGACAGCTTAGGTACGGAGCTGAGTTCCCTGCAGAGTAGTGCCTCTGCTGGAAGACAGGCCGGGGACTGCGAGAGTCAGGTCCAATTTGAACCTTACAGGAAGGAGAGATGAAAGGAAGCAGGGAGGGAGGGAGGGAGGGAAGAAAGAATCAATGAAAGGAAGGAAAGAGGGAGGGTGGAAGGAAGGGGAGAAGGGGAGGGGGAGGATGAGGCAAGAACAGAAAAAGAAAAGATCCTCTGTTATTAGTAAAACTGTCATTACTACTCTAAGCTGGAGCACACAGACTAAGAAGGACATAAGAGATAGAGAAAATACCACAGGAAAAGATAAGAAAATACCTGTGCAGTACAGAATTGTATGCTAGAGGGGCTGGGGATTTAGCTCAGCGGCACAGCCCCTGCCCAGCAAGTGCAAGGTCGTGAGTTCGATCCCCGATACCGGAAAAAAAAACAACAACCAACAAAAGAAAAGAATTGTATGCTAGAGCCAGCAGTAGTAATTAGAATTCCTGGTTATCTTCTTTGGAGAATGAAGACCAAATAGAAGTGTAGTATACGTCCCAAGGTACATAGCTGCCTTCTCACACTGTTGTCAGTGTTGTTACATTTTCACCAGTTACACATGCACCCCTCTCTCACCAAAACACAGGTTACTCTGCCTCCCGAAAGGTGGGTTGGAGAGTTTGTTTCAGCCTATGAAATAAAAGACATGTGGGAGCAGGAGGACTGAGGACTCCCACAAATCAAGAAAGATGAAGCGTCAAATTTTAGCCCCAAGAAAATGTCATAAAAAACACTTCTCCCAAACTTAGACTTTTCAAAGTGGCTATAAATCTCACACTCCTGCCTACATGTCAACGCCCGCCGCACTTCCCTCTGGCGCACATGTTCTCAAGCTGGTAGCTGCCTGTGTGTGCTGATGGGGATTGTAGTGGTTGTTTTAATGGAGTTGGTTTGTTTTGGCTTTCATTTTATATCAAAAGCCTTAAGTTACCCTGCACATTTTTATGAAGCTATTTAGGTGGGTGTGTTATAAACGTAACACAAATATGTAGAATAGCCGCAAACAGCAATACTTACAAATTTGGGGGATATAGTCTGACAATAACAAGCATTTTCATATTACATGAGTTTTATTCTCTAAAAAGTACTTAGTTGAATAAAATAAGATGTCCCACAAAGGCAGTGCTTATGGAAGTTATTCTGACAATTACTAGGAATAAGACCAAAATCAAACTTTGTGTGGTCAAAAAGACAAAGTTACTTCTTTGGAAAATGGCAGACATGGAATTATTTACTCCGAGCCTGGAGGAAGGGAGATGTCAGGGTCCTTTCTCTCACCCACAGTCACCTGAGTTAGCTTTTCAGAACTGGAACAAAAGGCCTGAAACAATAAACTTTAAAGAAGGAAATGTTTAGATTTTGCCCAGTTTTGGAGGTTCCAGCCTCTTATTTGCGGGACTTGTACTAAGGCAAACATGCTATCTGGACTGCGCGGCTGAGGACACAGCTCACCGTGTAGCAGTTGGGAAGCAGACAGCAAGCTCAGTACCCTGCAGTCTCTTCCACGGACACACCCCCACCACCCTCACCCTCCCCGCTTCTTCAGGTCCCGTCACCTTCCAGTAGCCCTGGGATGAAGACCAAGGAACTGACAAATAATGGATTCCTGCCGACGTTTCAAACATAAACTGTAATGCTAACCTATCAGTGCTTCACTCCTACACATAAGGAAATGCTTTTCTGATCTAAATGTTAATGTCTTCTGAGATAACAGAGTAACAGATATACTCCTGGGACTGTTGTCAGGTAAAAATGCAATCAGATTTTGTTTAAAAAATGTTTAAAATGTTAAAATGTGTTAATCACTATTACTTATTAATAAAATTATCAAAGAAAAAGTTTGAAATATGCAAGTTAAATACTGGAGGGGAGGTGAAATAAAAGATTTATGACTTTTATGAAACATTAAAAAATAGCATTATCATTTATAATAAAAATTAAGATAAAGTATCATTTAATAAGCTGGAGCATTTCAAGCGACACAATAGCGGTAACAGTAAAGACAATGCACTTTTGCATCTATCTGCTAACTTACAAATTAAAAATTTATTTAACCTTCTCAAAGTATATATTATAGTTCTTGTTTTTTAAAAAGGAAAATATCAAGTGACTTCACCAAACTTGTCCAGTTCTAAATTTCAGAGCCGCACCTGGAATCTAGTCTTCTGACTTCTCATAAAATCTTTTCAAAAAGTGCTATTTAGCAAATAGATTTGTTGATGAATCTCGGCACCTCCCTTAAATAATCAACACTAGCAAGACCTTCTTAAAAGCATAAAAATAGGTAAGACTGTGAACAATAGGGGACTGTGTGCTATTGCCAAGAATGTAAAATAGTAACCACTGTAGAGAACGGTGTGGAGGTTCCTCAAAAATTAAATATAAAACTAAGTATTGTCCCCAATTCCATGTATGGGTACACACTCAAAGAGTTAACAGTAGGAACTCAGACATTTATACACTATTCACAGCAGCAGTTTTCACAAAGACACAGGTAGGAGTAACCCTGTGTCCATCAGCAAGTGAGTGGATGACCAAAATGTGATCTATACGTATAAAGGAATATTACTCCTGTAAAAAAGAAGGAAAATTCTAACACAAGCTACACTTTGTAAACACTGAGGACATTATTTTAAAAATCATGCTAAGTGAAATAAATGACTCATCCAAGGGCACAGGCAATATTCTTCTTCCACAAAGTAACCGGAATCATGAATTCTTAGAAAGTAGAACCGTAGTTGCCAGAGTGAATGAAGAGGCAAATTGGGAGTGGTCGCGTAATGGATACAGGGTTTCAATTTTACAACATATAGAGTCCAGAGGTGCATAATGATAATGCTTGTACAACAATGTGACTTACTTAATGCTACAGAAAATGTCCACTGAAAGTTCGTTAAAATAATAAATTTGATTCTGTGTATTTCTTCACAATTTGAAAATAAGTAAAATAGCGTTTTAAGAATATATGCATTTGGGTTTTTTTTGGTTTTTTGGTTGTTTTTTTTTTTTTTTCTGGTACCAGGAATTGAACTCATGACCTTGCGCTTGCCAGGCAGGCACTGTGCCGCTGAGCTAAATCCCCAGCCCCAAGAACATATGCATTTGATGAAAAGTCTCTGTGATGGTTAATTTTGTCTACCAAGTAGTCTAGACTATGACGAACAGTTGTTGGGTTACACACTGGTCTACATATTACTATTAAGGTATTTTTTAGATCTGATTAATATTTAAAATTAGTTGAATTTAAGTAAAGCACATTATCCTTTGTAGTGTAAGTGGGCCTCCTCAAAATAATTGAAGGTACTTGAAAGAAACAACTGAGATGCCTGCAAGTAATTCTACTTCCAGTCTGCATGCAGAAAGAAATTCTGCAAGAGTTTCAGGCTTTGGGCCTCTCCCCCTCCCTCCCTCCCTCTCTCCCTCTCTCTCTCCCTCTCTCTCTGTCTCTCTCTCTCTTTCCCCCTTCTCTCCTTCCCTCCCTCTGAATGTAGGTGAGATATCCTATTCTATTGGTTTCATTTCTCTGGTGATGTAGCATCACATTTAAAGCCCTTAAAGAAAAGTAAAGTTTTAAAAAACATGTTGAGTGTTATTAGTCAACAGAGAAGTGATGTGAAAATTAAAACCACAATAAGGTACCTTTACAAACATATACAAATAGCTAAAATGGAAAACAGTGACAGCAAATGCTAGGAAAAGTACAGAGAAGCTAGATCACTCATATGTTGCTGCACAAAGTGCAAAACAGCGCTCCTGTTCTAGATGGTACAGCAGGGTATCAGTCAGGGTTTACCAGAGGAACAGATATAATACATATAGATACAAGATAGACAAATGCACAAGGAATTACAAGTTTGGCTTACAACGGTCAGCTACAGAGTTGGATGAGGAAGCGTGCAGAGGGTGTCCACACGCTGGAGATTGAAGAGCCCAGCCCCGGGCCTGGAGCTCGCTGCAGTATCCGTGTAAGTCCGTGTCAAAAGGCTGATGGGTCTGCAACAGAACGCTGAAGAATCTATGGTGAAGGCCGGAGAGCCAGCACCAGAAGGCTGAAGAGTCCAGACGGAAGCCCAACAGTCTGCACCAGAAGCCAGGAGACGACCAAGCTGCAGGCGAAGACCGGAGCTCCTCCAAAGAACCAGCAGCCGGTTCTTCCTCAATGCCTTTTTTTACGCAGTCTACCCGCTCTGGGGAGGTGGGGGTAGTCCTCACACCCACACCCTCTGCATGCCTGCCTCTTGCACAGGCTCGGGATGAATACAAAGTAAGCACCCTGGACTCCTTCTGAGTTGCATAGTTAACCTTCTAAACTTCTCAAATTAACACAATAAACAACATCCCAGAAGGGTAAGGGCGTGTCCTTTTCACCCCGAGAGACAGAACTGCTGAGTCACTTAGCCAAACCTCTAGACTCCCCAAGTTGACACAATGTATCAAGCATAACAAGCAGTTACTTTCAAAAGTAAAAATGGACTTTTTCTGGGACCCAGCACAGTCTTTGTCGCTTTCCTCACTTCTGAGACACGATGCCCCACACTGCAACTTAAAGGAAGAGAGGTTCCTTATGGCTCAAGGTTGCCATCCACGGTTGCTGCCCCCGGGGCAGGACAGTGCGGCAGAGGGTCACGGTGGAAGAAAATCTGCTCACGTTACGGTGGCCGGCAAGACAAGTGAGACGCAGAGAAGGAAGACACATCCGGCCGGGTCATGCGCCCAATGATCCGCCTCTTCCGACCAGGCCCCACCTCTTCATACCATATTTCCCTCTGTCGTCCCCCAAGATTCAATCGTCTTTTAAAATCCTGGCTTAGCACACAAGGCTTTGGGGGACATCCAGATACAAACCAGAGCCGTTATTTTGAGCACATATCCCAAGACTTACTCGCACAGAGATGCTTGCACACAAGTGTTCATAGCAGATTCATTCACATTAGCATAAAAATGTAAACGACCCACACACCCTGCAAAAAGTGGATGGCACAGCAAACTGTGCTATATCAATATCTCGGAATTAGAAAAAGACAAGGAACTCTGCATGCATGCAGCAAATCGAGTGACCTTCAAAAAGACTTATTCTGCATGAAGAAAGTGTGTGTGAAGTAATTCATATTATAGGATCCAATCTTTGTAACAATCATGAAATAACAGAATTATAGAGGCAGAGAACAGCTTAGTGGGTGTCAAAGGTTAGGAATAGGGGAAGAGATGGATATGGTCATACAGGACAAACACAAGAGAGTCTTGTAGTCATGCTCAACTGAGTATCTTGATTGTGGTGGTGATTACACAGTTACATGTGTGCCAAAATACCACAGAACTGCACACACACACACACACACACACACACACATGCACACCTGATGCATACATCTAGCAACGTGTAAAATCTGAACAAACATCAGGGATTATGCCAGTGTTGTCTTTTTGAAGTTGATATTGTCCTATGGTTGGGTGCAACATGGGCTTGAGAAGGGACATTTGGGACTTCCCCCCTTTTTTCACTTTTTCTCAATATATACTTATTTCAGGTTAAAAGTCCAGTGCAACACCTTTGCTTATGATTCAGTAGTGCAAACTTTCTCCCAGTGGAAAAGTTGACCACATTCTAAATAAATCATCCTACAGTTTCTTCTACACATGCGCATTTTTCTTTAACCACTTTAAGATCAATTTTTGTCTATTTAATGTTCAACAATTTATTTCCCAAACAATAAATGCCTGTGTAATGAAACAAAAGTATCAGGAGGCAAATTTACATCTATAAAGGCTGTTTACAGGTTTGTGAAATGTAGCTACACAAAAATTAAAAAACCTAATGGACAAAATAGCCACTCCTCTCATACAAATAATGTGATTCTATTATTTTAACAGTTTATGGGGGCTGGGGATTTAGCTCAGCGGCGAAAGCGCCTGCTTGGCAAGCGCAAAGTCGTCAGTTCGGTTCCTGGTACCGGAGAAAAACCAAAAAAAAAAAACAAAAAACAGTTTATGGCCCAGTTTAAGGGAAGTAGGCATTGGGATTAGGAATGCCTAAACCACTCCACCACCAAATATTTTTATCAACTAGGTTGGTGCCCTTTCAATACCAAATTGATGAGCAATCATGGCAAACAATCTTATTAAGCTACTTTGCATATTTATGAAGACCCGATAGCTTAATAAACTGTTATAGGGCAATGAAAGTTTATGGAGATCACTAGAAATGTCAGAATAGTACTCCAAAGACACAATAAAACTTCTCAGTTTTCATTTAAATCCCAGCCCATGTAAAACAAAAATCAGTCTTTTTTTATTAGCCCTGTCTCATTCTTAACAAAATCCAATTATCTCATGTACAGTCCTGTTTACCTAATATTTAGTTGACTATATGGAAGACTTGCCATCGGCTTGAGTGTGTGCAATAAATTTAAATGATTTAGGTTTAATTTCGTGAAAGTTGACGTCTACAGTCTTCAGCTGTACGTACAAAATGTGATGACAGAGCAAAGGAGAATAGTAGCTAGGGTTATAAACAGTGGCCCATACCAATAAATCTGCAAGACTGTTCCCGAAGCTACAATATTATTCTACCTCATATCATGTGGTTTGGTACTAGATCACTACACATCATTTTGTGTTAAACAGTTATTTTGTGTTATCAGTTTAGAGATTGTTTTCTACAGTGATGACTATTACTGCTTGAACCAGAGTTATAGTTGAGCTTTTATATATTATATCAACTGGAAGCAACTGGTACGTAATAACGGTGACATCCTTTAAAAGAAGGATTCTGTAACTTATGTGTGGGGCTCTAATTACAGCCTGACCCTTCTTCCTCAGCAGCGGCATCCACCAATTATTCTCCTTCCCTGGAAGCGTGGAACACTGGGACACGATACCCCCTTTTTCAAGGCTAAAGAATATGGAAAACATTGGAATATGTAATCCAAGCACAACACAGCACTTAAGGTTAGTACAATGATTTCTGGAAAATCTCAAAGAATAAAATGTTTCCAAAAATTGTATTTATAGTCCTTTAAATAATTCATAAGCTTATAAGTTGCCCTTGAGGAAATTATAGTAGAATTAAAATCTATGTCTAACTAACAGGTTTAGATGGATAAACTTTCCCTGTCTTTAAATTTAATTTTTTATACATTTTTTATCTAGTCAAAAAATATATGTAATTGTAAATCAAACCGCTACATCCATCTCTTTTTTACATAGTTATATTTACCATTCAATGGGTGAAGTTTGAGATGGCTAAAGGCATAGAGAAAAACCTCAAGGCCTAGGCTAAGTCAGAGATAAAATAAGTATTATGCCCCATGTCTCTTATTTTAGAGCCAAATTAAGTCAGTTTTAGAAAGCTCCATTTATAGTTAACATTTGCATAAACGCTTTTCTCTTTCATATCAAGATTTCTTCACCAAAACATGCAATCAACTTAAATGGACCTTCCACTCTATCAGCTGTAGGAGGAGCCATAATTTAGTTTGCTTTCTTCCTCATAGCAGCTTTTTCACTTTAATAATTTCTTCTTTCTCTAATCATTTAAAACCAATGCAGCAAAATTTGCCACCTTGTAAAATTAAATGCTTTGCAAAAATTATACTTCTCTTTAAATTCTATTTAAACACATTGGGCCCTTTTGACTTCATTAAATCCTTTCCAAATAATCCCTGTAACATCTTTCTAAGCTCAACAGGTACAATATCATGATCTACACTTTACCAGTGAGAAAGCTGAGGCTCATAGAAGTTAAGTAGTTTTACAATTTCACAATAAAAAGAGTTATAATAAAAGCTGAATATATTTTTTTACCTTCACTATGCTTACTCAGAAATACTTACCTTATAAATGCACAGTTAAAAAAATTCTATCTCAATTTGAAAATTGTCTTTAAAATAGAGAAATCAATAGCATACATCATTTATTTCTCCTTTAAACATTAGTTTGATAAACCTCATTGAGTGTTATTTCTCTTAGGAACCAAAATATATTATTAAACTTACCTTTAATTAATTTATAGTAGGAAACCTTTAAACAGACACCTTTTTAATGACGTTAATTGATTCCGAAACCAATTTTGCCTTATTTTTAGTTTCCCACAGAGCTCATTTCTTAATAACTTTCTTTTTGTGCAACTTAGCCATTTCCAAGAAGATTTTTGACTTTTTGAAAACTAGGGGTATACATTAGTGAAGGAAATTTAGACACATACCCTTGGAGAACATCACATCTACAGAAGCACCCTTCCCATAGGGAAATTGTAAGTTGTATGTTTACTAGGAAATGTTTCTAAAAGATGATGGGTAAGTGACCTGCTCCAGCAAAGTTATTACGATTTGATAATTTTTAACCATTATAAATAAAGTGTCCTACGGAAAAGACAGCTTTTTGTACATCACATAAATATATTTTACAGGCTATCAGTAGCCCTGTAGAAAACAAATACCTACAGAATAATTAGCCAATAAGAAAAGTATGTAAAAATATTTAAATATTTCTAAAAGGAAATAGGGAGTCAACAGATGTGAGTTAATATCTGTACTTTTTAAAAGCTCTTTTAAAGTTATAAGATAATAACTTTTAAAAGAAAATGAATATAAGTGGAAAAATTCTGAGAAAATTTATTCCAGAGGATGTGGAAAAAGTTTAGCTTCATTATATTCAAAGAATACCAGCAAGGCTGCGTGTAGTAAAGCATCACAAAGGCGTGCTATGAATGACACTGTGAACTGCAAAGATTCTTTTTAAAAGGGTTATGCAGACATGTAGTACAGGGCATAAAAATATTCATGGTATCTGGACCTGATCATACTAAACCGAGGACTATTTTCTAGATGCGGCAGACACAGGTCACTGAATTATACTCTCTCTGTACTCTTCTCCAGAGACTTCTTCTGGCCAAGTATGGCCACCTGTCATGATTCTGGTCAAGGAGAGGAAGAGTAAGTCCTCTTCCTTCTTACTTTAAATGAGAAAGCAGTATTTGCAGCTGTAGCAACCACTTTCTGGTTGGAAGGAGGAAAAAACAAAAATATTATAGAGATATGGGTCTTGAAGTCATTAAACCATCAAGTGAATGTCAACAACTACCACATGATCTCCTAGCTTACTATGTATGGGGGGGAAAAACTGGTTTATTTAAGTCATTTAATGGTGCTCAAAGGAATGAATTCAATAGAAGAAAATAATGATGTGCGTATGGCTAGTCATAGCAGGAATTTTTTGTAAAAGTGAAAAAATTCAGAAAACTATTGTCTAATAAGGGAAATAATGGAACACACAAATCAGAATTAAGTGGCCAACTCAAAGATCTTGTATGTAGTGGACTGACTGTATTCATGACCTCAACTGTTTTACCCTTTCCCTTCACCATGAGAATTTGCCATTATTCTCAGCAAAAAGACAAGTCTGTTTCCCCATTCCTTGATTCTGAGTTCAGCCACAAGTGTTGTCTTGGACAACACTTGGACAGTGGGATGTCAACAAGTGTAACACAAGTAGTTTTTTTTTTTTTTTTTGACACAAGTAGTCTTGAAAAATACTTCTGCAATTTTACTTGCCCTCAAACTAATATCTCAGCCATGTTCAGGGAAATCATTCCAGGTTGGCCTTCTAAAGCTGAGACCTGTGCAGTAAAGCCGAGTCTTCCCAGTTGTTTGAGCTGAGACCATTCTAAACCATCTAATAATTAGGCAACCTCCAGGCACATGAAGCTGCCTACTGAGATCAATAGGGCTACCTACAAGGATCACAGCTAACACAAGAGAAAACTAAGATGTGATCTACTGAGGCCAGTCCAAAGTAGATAACTCTGTAGACCTCTGTAGTAAAGATACTTACTGGTACACAAGACATAGGTTCTGTGTTTGCTTGTTACATAGCAGTCATGCGGCAATAGATTAGTGACACAGTGTTAAAAATTACTAAATACTACTGAGCATAATCCCAGGTACTCAGGATGTTGAGGGAGGAGAATGACAAGTTAAGAGCCATCCTGGGCAACCAAACATGACTCTGTCAAAATAAAAAC
Organism: Chinchilla lanigera; assembly: GCF_000276665.1. Classification (NCBI taxonomy): domain Eukaryota; kingdom Metazoa; phylum Chordata; class Mammalia; order Rodentia; family Chinchillidae; genus Chinchilla; species Chinchilla lanigera. Next base: position 11,949,683 of record NW_004955448.1, on the reverse strand, counting down.
TAAAAAGGTCTAAGGCTGTAACTCGGTTGTAGACTGCCCCCAATTTCAATCCCTAATATTGCAACAAACGAAAAATACCAACTATGTGTTCGTCCACTGACCACCCCCAAAGTGCAAAGCATCGTGTTCAGTGAAAAGAGGCAAGATATAGAACGATAAATAATTTGTACAGGAATGGGGGCAAGGTTGAAGGGGTCCAAAGACAAGAGGTTGTTTTTGTTTCTGCCCTCTTGAAGCACTGCGCTTGCAGGGTGGCAGCACGCACAACGTGGAAGGGTAACTATGAACTAACGGACCAAAGGGAATGAACGGTGTAGAAGAGAGTCAGGAAACGCTGACATTAGCATAGCCCATCAGTCCTTCTCGGGAAGAAGAATACAAGAACATGTTTGTAGGCTCTAGCAAAAAACTCTGGGAAAGAGGGAACATTCAAAGATCTCCGATGAGAAAACTGAGGTATAAAGTCAGGGAAGAGAAGCAGGAGAAGATAAGATGACAAGGACAAGGAGGGGCTCAGCCAAAAGGAAAAGAGGCTGCCTCTCCCCCTAAAACAGGAAAGAAATCTGCTAACAGGGGCTGGGGATTTAGCTCAGCGGCAGAAGCACCTGCCTGGCAAGCGCAAGGTCGTGAGTTTGGTTCCCAGTAACAGAGAAAAAAAAAAAAAAATCTGCTAACAGTTTATATGCTTTTAACCATAAAAGGGCAGGAAGTTGTTGAAGCTTCTGCTTGAAGGTCTCTATCTTTTAAGCCCCAGCTGCAGTAAAAATTGCCTAGCGTGAAGAAAGGGAAGTAGAAAAGCGACAAAAAGAGTTTGAAAGAGTTAACAGAAGCCTGTGACAGAAGGCCGAGAGTGTGTAACCCAAAGCAGCCCTGAATGGTGATGAAACTTGTCATCATCTATCTCAAAAAGGAAGCTATGTTTGGGAATTTTAAACGCGTTGAAGTGACAGCAGAGAAATATCTATGTAAAAGCATTATCTTCATTATGTTCTTCATTCCTGGTATTTCTGGAAAGCTTCATTTTAAAAACTCCTTGTTACTTTATTTAAGGCTCACCATAAATTCAGAAAGACACAGAAATTTAAGGGTCAAGTATAAACATTAAAATAGAAAGAAAAATGCCCATATGAGAAAAAAAATTTTAAGTTATTTTCATTCACTTCATTTACAATTATAACTTTAATTAGAACATCTTAACTGCTTCATTACTTGATGTGTTTTCCTCCTAATTCTATTTTTGCTGTCTTAATAGTTTCTCCTCTAAACTGCCTTAAAAGATTCTATAGTTATAAATACCTATTATCACTTTGGGAATAAAATTACCAAAAGAATGAATCTATTAGGAACTATACATATATAAGAAACAAGGGCATATTCGATCGAAAATATGACTTAACTCCCCCACACTTGTTGCTGTCCTGTTGTCTGTGAAACTGTAGAAAAGATTTATGAAACTATACTGAGAAAGAAAAATATAAGTGATTTCAGAAAACTAGTTTAACAATCATGTAGTCAAATCTTAGGTTATTGGGAAAAGAACAGAGTGAGATTGAAAGTTATGGACATCCAGTTGCCTTGACTTCATCAAGGTAATATGTAAATTAAATAAACAAGATTATTCCTTCTCTAATCATATATGTCCATATTCTCAGAAAAAGATACTTCTATGTGGACAAACTCAGCAACATTCCCTCCAGAAATTTTGAACATATCTGAAACCCCCCTGAAAAATGTACATTGTATACACACATTGGAATTTTGCAAATCATTTCAGGAATTTTACTGACCCCATGAAGTCCACCCAAGGGGACTTGTTAAACTGTTTCTAGGTCTTGTATTCAAAGGTTCTAGTAAACTGACAAATCCTGAGCCAAGCAAACCATAATTGTTTTCCCTTCCAGTGTTGCCCCAACATTACTAGCCGTGATAGTTGTATGTCATGTCCCATTAAAATTGATGTTCCACCTGAAACACAAAGACGCACTTGACAACTGATCAGAATGTAGAATTTATACAGAAAATGATGAAAAGTGATTCCTCAATTTTGGGATCACTCTGCTAGGTTAAAGACTTCTTAAAAGGGGTCAAAGGATTTGTTCTATGAACAAATCCATAGTTGCAGTCCCAGATAGTCCCTGCTAGACTGTCCCTTTACCCTCACTCTACAGGGGGCAAGGGACAGGTGAAATGTGCTATTTTCATCTTCTGTATTGGAGGCAGAGTAGACTGGGAGCTGATCCCTACCTGGAAAATCCAGAGAAGCAAAGAAGTAACTAACTCCTTTAGTAGGGTATTCAGAAGAATTACTGCTATAGGAATTGGCCTGCACTCCCAGAAATTGTCAGACAAAAGGGTGTGAAGTGTTTCCAAGCAACAGAGTTGCCCATGGGCATGTAAGAGCCAAGGTGAGGTCAGCATCCATCCACTCCGGTGGCAGGGAGAGACCCAGCAGCAGAAAACCAAAGTGAAATTCAGAAATCCAGAGCACATAAGTGGTGCCCCAAATATCCCCTGAAATTGATCTGCTCCCCCTTAATCCCTGAAAAGTCACCCCAGATGAGAAATCCCTAGGGACAGGAATGACGGAGAAAGCTGTTAGAGGACCCAGGTTGAAACTTCAATGTCTCTACCAGCACATTTCAAGCAGACACTTATTGCTCCCCTTACTGCCTTAGTAAGGGCTATAGTATTTCTCCTTTCTCTTTTCTCCTTTTACTGTAACAAATATAACAAAAGTCTGTAAATTGTTGGAACAGCTAAAAACAAATGAAAAGTACAATGACACTTTCCCACAGCAAGGAACTAGTGGAGGGAAAGAGGTAAAACTTAATTTAGAAATGTTTTATTTGTGAAGCACTGAAGACTAATTTTTGCTTGTTATTTAACTAACAGTTGAGAAACTATGACTGAAGTTATTGTTGATATGCCTTTTACTTGTGTGATCAGAAAAACCCACTGAAATTGCTCACATTTCCACGCTGAGGCAGAAGTAGAACATCTCCCAGTAAATACAATTTCAGAAGAGTCAGAGGCAGCAAAATCAAAACAGAATTTTAATCGTGTCTCTCAATTTATTTGTTCAATTCATGTTATAATAACATGAGAATTTAACAGCATTTTGAGGTTGAAACTTCTTGGCATTCATGCCTGAGAGAGCAAGGAACGTGTTTAGCTGCCAAATGATTTATTATTGAATTTTAATGCCTTTAGGTAGAATATGCACCCTTGGTGCAGTCCCATATGGCTTATATACCCTCCCACCTGTATTTCAGAATCACTTATTTCCATTCCTGCCTGGGCAGTAAAGACATGTAAGTTGGAAGAGAAAAGATCTCCACCTTATAGTAAAGAGATGGATTTTATTTGTATGCAAGCCACTAAGTTGAAATCCTGACACCAGTGTATGCTGGCTTAGTAATCACGGACAAGGTATATAACGTTTCTGAACCTGAAATATGTTATTGGTAAAATGTATTAAACATCTATCTCATCAAGTTACTTAGATGTTAAATAAGAGTCTGTGTGCAAGGTACCTAACAGGGTGGGACAGCCCAATGAATGTTAGCTCCATTCCTTGCTTTATTTTTTATCGCTGAGTTCATTAGAGGAGAAAATAGACTAATATAAATACACTGTTCATTGCATAGCTTTTCTTTTAGATGTTTTTGAAGGCTTCAGCAAAATTACATTAAAGGAAAATTCCACCTAATTACAAATAATAACCAAAAACTGAGTTGGCCTCAATTAAAACAATTTCATGCAAGACTCTTCAAAACATTAAAGTTAAAATATGTAGTAACAGTATAATTAAAAAGTCAAAAGTCTTGTAATTACCTTGGATTTGCAGCAAGTCAAGGTAAATGCATAAAATTTTTTAATTCTCTCCGAAGGACTGTGTTTACCTTTCAGTTGGCCTCATCAATTTTTATTTGTTTTTTACTGTCGTATTACAGTGCTTTTCAATGACTATTTCAATAACTGTAACTACGGAGTGATTAAGCTTTGTCTCTGAATGCATGATTTTCATGGCAGGCTTTTCCAAGAAATAACACATTCTGATTAGTATTGACAACTCCCCAAGGGATGAGATACCCTGGCTTATTGATAGATGGAGTTCTAGATGAAGGCCATGTTTATATTGATAAGACTCAGAATTGAAGAGCTAGAGCATCTCAGAAACAGGTGCATACCCAAGCAGTTAGTTAGGCCCATGTGAACCCCTCAGTCGCATCCTGATAGAGGATTACCTTAATTGGAAATCTCCAATAAAATAGAACTCACCATGACCATGAGCATCTAATTAAATTTTTAACATACAGACAGTGCTGTGATTTTTAGAACATGTTTGCTTATATTCAACTGAAATCAGCTGTCTCAGTAGCACATCCCCCTTGGTCCTTCATGTCCTATCTATAGAGTTATTAACAATTCATCTACTCAGAGGGGCCTCAAAATAGGTCCCTTTCAAAAGGGGTACGTGTGTATATGCGTGTGTACACACACACATGTGTGTCTAACTTCTCTATAAATAAAATCTAGAATAAGAAAAGTTCCCAGTGTTGCTGAAGTAGGGTATCCAGGAAAAATGGGTCACAGAACTTCTAAAAGAAAATACAATCCCTCTTTTTATGTTACCCAAATATTCCTCCAAATGAAGACGCTGCTGGAAAAGAAGCTGAGGACCCACGTGAACTACAATGACTTTTGTGATACTCGCTCTTAATACATTGCCTGTGTTCTCAGTGAGACCCAAGTCAGCTACAAAGTAAGTACTCTTATCATTGCTTTTTTAAATACACATTGGCAGTGCATAATGATTACATTTGTCATGGGGAGTTAGCACACACACAACACATCTTTTTAAAAATTTCTTATTTATTTGTAGTTTGAAGTTCATGTAGTTTAGGGTCGCCTTGGAGAATGGTTATATGTACATATTATAGCCTGTGTCTTGCTGTCTTTTTCAAAAATCCCCTTCCACTTCCCGCCCTCTCTCCCTTCTCCTCCAGTTCCTCTATCCCGTTTCTCATTTTTGTTGATATCGTTTGTCTCAGCTAGTGTTACAGCATAATGTTCAGATTAACTGGGGCTGTGAGGATCCTGCACATGGAACATCTTCGTTTTCTTATTTCCCCTTTCCCTCCCCCTCACCTCTCACCCTCCTTCCCTTTGACTACTTCCCCATTATCGCAGACCCATTCCCCATCCCTTTCCAACCATCCTTTATCATTTTCTGTATTTGTACTATGCTGCACTCAAATGAGAGACACCATATAGTGTTTAAACACATGTCTGGTTTATTTTACTTAACATTATATTTTCCAGGTTCATCTGTTTTCCTACAAATGTGTCAAATTTATCATTTTTTTATAGCTGAATAGCATTCCATTACATATAGATACATTTCCTTTATCCAGTCATCTGTTGATGAGTATACAGGCTGCTGCCAGGATTTAGCTATTATGAATTGTGCGTCTATGACCATTGGTACGCATGTATCACTGTAGTGTGATGACTGAAGCTCTTTGGAGAAGATATCTATCAAGGGTGTCACTGGCTCATGTGGGATTTCTAATTCAGTTCTTTGAGAAATCTCCATACTGATTTCCATAATGATTGTGCTAGTTTGCATTCCCATCAACAAAGGAGAATTCTCTTTTCACCACAGCCAAGCCAGCATTTGTCATGGTTTAATTTCTTAATGATTTCCATTCTTGCTGGAGTAAGGTAGAATCTTAGTGCTGCTTTAGTTTGAATTTCTCTACTAGCCAGGAATGTTAAAGATTTTTCATATATTTGTTGACCATTTGTATTTCTTTCCTTATGAAGGGTCTATTAATTTCTCTTCTGGATTTCTTGACTGGGTCTTTAATTTTAAGTGATTTAACTTTTTTGAGTTCTTTGTGTAGTCTTAGTATTAGTCTTCTATCTGAGGATGAGATGGCAACAATTTTCCTGTTCTTTACATTGTCTCTTCACTCTACTGATTGGTTCTTTTGCTGTACAGAACTTGTTAGTCTGATACATCCCATTTGTTGATTCTTGCTGCTACTTTTCATGCAATCGAGGTTCTATTGGAAAGTCCTTTCCTACATCTATATCTTCAAGTATTTTACCTATTTCCAGTAAGTTTAATGTTTCTGTTTAGATCTTTGATCCATTTTGATTTTAATTTAGTATTCAGTGGGAAATAAGGGTTTAGTTTCATCCTTCCGCAAACAGATATGTCAATAAATCTATCCGTACTATCTTCTAGCTTTTATTTATTTATTTATTTTTATCTTTTTTGAGACAGGGTCTCACTATGCAGCTCAGGCTAGCCTTGAACTCACTTATGTGGCCCAGGCTGGTCTCAAACTCACAATGAACCTCCTATCTCAGCCTCCCAAATGCTGGCATTACAGACATGTGCCACCATGCCCAGCTTCTTCTAGCTTTTATCTAACTGATTAGCCTTGTGTTGGGTTTTTTTGTTTTTGTTTTTGTTTTTTGTTTTTCTTCCGGTACCAGGAATCGAACTCACGACCTTGTGCTTGCCAGGCAGGCGCTTTGCTGCTGAGCTAAATCCCCAGGCCCATGTTAGGCTTTTTTGTTGAAATCTAGTAGCTTCCAGATAGGCTTCTCTTGTTCTTTTATTTTTTTCTTTTTTTTGGCTTCTCTGAGCTCTTTATCATTATTCACAATTTTTCTCATTATCAGACACTCTGTCTTCATAATGGTCATATCTACAATGTATGAATTCTATAGAGTTTTTTATTTCAGGAATTTCTGTCTGATGTCTTTTTGAGGATTCCATATTCTTGTTAAATCTGGCATTCAGACTTTGACTATTTTGGTTAGCTTGTCTAGTTTTTTACCTTATCCCTCAAATTTTCCACAGACATATTGAGTGAAATTGCTGTGAACTTTTGGTTCATTTCTTCTTTGAACTCATCTATTTTCTTTATGCTTTGTATGAACTTTTCATAGAGTTCTGCTACCTGGTATTTGTTTTCCTCTCCATGTGTGACTCCTTGTCCTGCCTTGGGAGAGTGCAATGAGCTTGGGATCTCTATTGCCACGTATATCCCTCTCTTCTGTCTCTCCTTGTTTGGAGGTTAAGAAATAGAAAAATGAGGAGGCTTTGTGGTTTATATGTGGTTTAGTAGGGTTCACACAGTCTTAAAAGAAAAAAGGGGCAAATAATGGGGAAAATGGGAGGGGAATGAAAAAGGAAAACAGCAAAAAATGAATATAAAGTTTTCTATTGTTTTGGACACATGGTTGTTTTCTACAACCTAGAAGTAAGGAGCAAAGTTCAAACCAGGACGTGGCTCAGTCATACTGGAAGTGTAAGGTGGCAGTCCACCCCCAGAATGGTGCTGGAGGCAGGCATCCACATACAGTGGGGACAGGGCACCATTGTAACCTTCCGATCCAATGTCACTCAGGCTGGACCTTGCCTCCAGCTGTATAAAGTGGGTCCATGTTCACCAGGTCCAGGCCCTTAGCAGGACTCCCTTGAGCTTCCTCCAACCCCCAGCTCCCCACCGTAGCTATCCTTCCCACATCTACTCTGGAAACTCTCCTCCCATCTCTTGGTCCCCTTCCCTTTTACAAGAGCTCTATTTCCATTATTTTCATCTCCTTTCCATTCCCCTCTCTGCCCCCTCCATCCATCGCTTGTCCACCTTCTCCTTTGAAAAAGATCTCCCTACTCCCTGTTATCTTTTTTTGTCTCTTTATTTATATCATGGGTGTGTCATGTAAGATAATGCATGCACTACTTAAGCTTGTGTGTCTGATTTATTTCATTGAATATTATGACCTCAAGGTACATCCATTACTTACGACTGTCTCAGATTAATCCTTTTCATAGCAAAGTATTATTCTACTGTGTGTAAGTACCACATTTTCTTTATCTGTTCATCTTTCAGTGAGTACATAGGCTGCTTCCAAGATTTAGCTGTTATGAATTCTGCTGTTATAAACATGGGTATGCATGTATCACTGTAATATAATAACTTTAACTCTTTGGGAAAGATACCTAGAAAGAGAATAATTGTGTCAAATGAAATTTCCAGTTTTAGTTTTTGAGGAATCACCATTTCTTTTACCAATGAGGAAACTGAAATGTGTAGAGATAAAGTAGAGGTTCAAATTTACACTACTAGTGGAGGAAGCGAGATTTTTTATACCTCCAGTTGGATCCCAGAGCCCACTCTCTGCCTCTGTGCAGTTAGTAACTTTTTCAGCCTCATACTACCCAAAAATTTTCATACAAAGTGCCTCATCTATCTGCAGAGATTACCTGTCCAGTCAACAATCACCTTCATTTCTTCAGTCTGTATTGCACACATTAAGCATACTTTTGTGTCTTGGTCATAGGAATATGGTACATAAAACAGTTACTCAAGATGTTTTTAACAGTGTAGCTGGTAAATTTCTGAAATGCATCTCTCCTTCTCTATACCAAACTCCCTCCTCCATTTTCCTTCACAAATGAGTACTCATCAGAGCAACAGTGCATAGTTCAGTTGTTGGGGTATTGAACCACTTAAGCTGTTACTGGGCTGAAGAACTGTTGGAATACTTTGTTTTATATTCCTGAAGCCTGGTACAAACATAACTAATCCTCAGCTCAAAAACCAAGCAAGCTCTTCTCAAAGTGACTAGACCTACAGGAAAGAGAACCTGCCTACCCATTCATAGCAATATGGACCACTCCCTGACATCACATGCCCCTCACACATGAGAATAAAGGAACACAGCCGGTCAAACCTGAGCTAATACTTACAATTTAATCTGTGCATTCACTCAAGCAATCCGAAAAGCATAACTTTTACTTATTTTTTAGCCCAATTTGCTAGATATACCAATGAGCAGTCTTTGCTGGGTGAACCATTCCTCACTTCCTCCTACTTCCTCCTACCCTCAACATGACCCCACTCCTGCTGACTTTAATTGGTTCCTGCTTCAGAGTGGATGGTGATCAATATTAACCAATCCTTGTAATCCTTCCATCCTTCTTGTAGTGATTGACTCAAGATCCTAGGCTTAGCACAGTTAGTACACTCTATGGGTCTCTTGGAGAATATTTCTAACTCATGGGCCAAAGAGTATACTTTTTTCTTTGCCTACTGGTAAGGATAAACTTTCCAAAACTTTATTCAAAATATCTGAAGCTAAGAATGATAGTTCATTGTTCTTTTATAGAAGATACAATCTTTTAAAGTAACTCCGCTCCATGAGAATGTCAGATGTTTTGGTTCCTTCTACTTTATTCTTCTGCTCTTTTCCAAACTAGACTTCCATCTCAGTGATGAAGCACACCAGCAAAACTTCCTCCCCTCAGTGAGAAAGAAAAAGGTATGGGTATTATCCTTCTCTTTCAAGATATTACCCAAAGTTCAACCATTCTTTCCATCACTTCCCACTAGCAACTACTTGAGCACCTTGGCTACATCCAAATCCCATAGAGGCTGGATACTGTCAGCTCCAGCTGGAAAGCAATGCTTTGAGTCCGCCATTAGTATACAACAAGGAAGAACAAATACCGAGCAACAAGGAAAAATAGACATCGAGCAACAGCTAAAATCTTTGATACACTGGTGGAGAAATATTTTCTTGTGTATGTAAGCAGGGAAGCATATTTCCTTGGATGCTGTGTTAACAATCATAAGGTCATAAAAGAAACCAGCCAAAGGATAAAGATAATGCATAAAAGGGGAAAATCGGGGCTGGGGGTTTAGCTCAGCGGCAAAAGCGCCTGCCTGGCAAGC
>NW_004955448.1:11929991-11939757 GCF_000276665.1 Chinchilla lanigera | reverse complement strand
AAAAAAAAAAGACAGATCAAACTTCTTTAACAGTTTTTACTCTAATACAATAAATTTTTAGGATCCAAGAATACTGACAAGTAGTATTTTACAGAGTGCTTTACATCATCTGTATTTAAAAACAACTAATTTGATGTACATAATGGGATGGACTTGCTGGCTTATGCTGAATTCCAGGTTTCTTTAAGCATGGTACACAGTGATATTTCTTTGTTTGTTTGTTTGTTTGTTTGTGTTTTTTTTTGGTTTTTTTCCAGTACTGGGAATTGAACTCACTACCTTCAGTATGCCAGGCAGGAGCTGTGCTGCTGAGCTAAATCCCCAGCCCAATATTTCTTAATTAGGGGAGTTCATTGTGATCTCCAGGTCTATTTGTTCATTGTCTTAGTTTTTAAGTAGTGTTTACTGAAACTACAGAAGTGTGAATAATAATATAAAGCAATCAACATTGCACTAAAAACATCACCTAATGTCAGCACAACGCATAACAAGAAGGAAGAGAAAACGCAGTTTTCATAACGCTAAGTAACATCCCAACAGTCACTTAAATATCTACACAAAGTACATCACAGTGGGGGCTGGGGATTTAGCTCAGCGGCACAGTGCCTGCCTGGCAAGCGCAAGGTCGTGAGTTCAATTCCTGATACCGGAAAAAAACAAAACAAAAAACAAACAAACAAAAAAAAAGTACGCTGCACTTAAGCTATTCTAAATGTAATCCATAATTCTATAATCACGTTTAATTCACAAGTTCACAATTCAGAGCCATGTTTATCTTCCCATTACAAAGGCTGATTCATGTTTTTCTCATATACAGGGAAAATTATTTGTCCTTTTACCTGCAAAAGAAATCATGGCAAATGCTACCTGGATTTCCAAAATACAATCTTGTAAGGAACACATACTGTTCAAACAAAATATAGAGACTGTGCTGGTAACATAGAAAGTATACTTGTCTATACTGTAAAACAATCACCATCTTCATCATTTCCCTCAATAGCTCCTTCAAACTGCATTCACATATCGAAAAAACTATAGGCCGCCCTACTCTTGCTTGAGTGACTAAGATTTGGATCTCTCCAAATTATTATAGTTTGAATTTGAGTTTCTTTTGCAAGGATTTCACTCAGGTACTTCAGATCATTGTTATGTCTAATGCCAACTCCTCTATGTAGCAGAAAGAAAATCTTAAAACTTTTCTTCAAATATAGCATTGCCTAGCAGCTTCTAATTATATTTCTGAAAGACATTTGAGTTTATTTTATGAACATAAATTCAATTATATTTCATAATAGATTGTACTGATTAGAAACATTCATAAGTTTCTTTCACATGTGCCCCATGAAAACAAATGCACAGTAATCCCTCGGTATCCATGGGCATTGGTGCTAGCCAAATACCAAAATCTGAGGATGCCCAAGCCCTTCATATAAAATGGCGTAGTAAGCCAGGGATGGTGGTGTACACTCTGAGGTGCTGAGGCACAATGATGACCAGTTCAAGACCAGCCTGGGTAATCTAGTGATTTAGCAAGAACCTGTCTCTAAAGTAAAAGCAAAAGCTGTTTAAAGGGCAAGGGGTATAGCTCAGTGTGAAGGTCATGAGTTCAGTTCATCTCTGTATGAATTCACCAGTCTTCATCAGCACCATGCACAGAATGGTAGCAACATCAAGGCAAGAGAAACAAAGAAAAGGCCACTAGAAATCCGCCGTAGAACATCTTTGGAAGAATCTACATCACTGGGTTCTCACCCACATACTCCACATCATTCCTGCCACATCCTACTATTGGTAACCTACATATTTGCCAACCTCTCTTCAAAGATACTGTTAATAACCACCTCCTAACTTTCCTTTTACACTGCCAGCTCCCTGCAGTTGGAAATACATTTTTCTTGGTCAAAGCTGTATCCTTAGCAACTAGCACAAGGCCTGGCATGAAATAGACACTCAATACATATTTAAGAAATGGGCAAATAAATTTATTCAGAACATCCCTTAATCTTCCAGATCATGTTCAATCTCTCTGTGTTCTATTTTAATTAATAAGTACTTTGATCAAAGAATTTTAAAATTATATTGTGACTGTCACAGCATATTTTTGTGTGTGTGCCATAATTAGCCTCCAAAGTATGTCTAATTACGGCACACACACAAAAATAGGCTGGGATTCACAAATCTGAATGCCTGTTTGAGAATTAAGATTACATAATTCAGTTTGCTTAGGGTGGTCAATCTAGAAACCATGTTTTCAACTATAACCACAAATTAGAGGTGTACAGAGGGGGTCCACCCTCTCCCCCTTTTCCAACAATCTTGGTTCCTCTTTCTCATCGTATAAATAGCCTTTATTAATGTTTCTTCTGAGTTTCCTGCTTCTTTTTTTGCTATTATTTTCAAAGATATTTTAAATCATTCTCCTGTCTGTAAGGCGTTAGACTCCATATCTCAATTTAAGATCAGTCATTAACTCCTTAAGCTTGTTTTATAATTTCTAAGATGATGATTTTTATAATATTAGCACCAGTTTCTAGAATGACAGCTTCCTAAAAAACTGCACCGTATCAGCCCCAGGCCGACAGTAAGCTATCAACGGCAGCAATTTGAAATAGTCCTGAAACCAGTGCTCTCGGGGTAAGCTACATTCTTTAATCCCTTAATTCTTTTTTAATATGAAGCAATCACTTGCTGATAAATAAATTTCTTTGTTTGATATCTCTTAAGGTAAATTGCTCCAAATTGAAGGAAAACTTTTTTAAAATGACAATATAATTGAATTGTAGAGATATATTTTTGGTTTTGGGGGTTTTTTGGCTTTTTTTCCAGTACCGGGAATCAAACTCACAACCTTGCACTTGCCAGGCAGGCACTGTGCCACTGAGCTAAATCCCCAGCCCCAAAGTGTAGAGATATAGAAATGTGCCTTTTGTTAGTCATTCTTGTCTCCCTATTCCCCTCACAAATATTCTCTATCAGTTTTCTAATTCCCCAGATTCCAACACCAGAGATTCTGTGCTCTGGCCTTATTTTCTCTTGAATGATAGCTATGGGATAATGTAATACAGGATTTTCAGTCACCTGTACTTCGCTTTTCTTGGATATAAATTTTTGTCCTACGAAGATGGAGAGCCTAAGTTTGAGAATTTTGGAAATCTAAGGAAGTGAATGAAAGGGAGAAGAAAGCTCAGAAAATAAACTGCACTTAATTAGAGAAAGCTGAAAGTGGATTAAAACCTACAAGTCTCGTATGCAGCCAATCTAAAGAATTCCTATAAGTCAATGACAAAAAGACAGGCAACCAATCACATTGGGAGAAAAACACTGAGCAGCCACCTCACAGAAGAGGATATGTAAATAGCTGATCTGCACAACCAATCAGATGTTCAACACCTGAAGTACTGTTGATCTACAAAACTTAACAGGATACCAAGGGAAGAAATGAGACCTCAAAAATACAACTGCATGAATCCATTTCTAAGAAACTCAGGAATATGCAAGATTAATCCAGCATAATAGAAATCAGCACAGTGGGGTGGGGTGATCTCACTGCAAAATAGCACGAGGAAGCCTTGCACGTGCTAGAAATTGTCCATTTTATGAGGCAGATTTCATAAGTATAACAGTATGTTTAAAGTCACCAAAATGAATAAGTGATATAAAGGCTATGCCTAGATCACTGTTTTCAGGACTATGAAATCACTGACCATTCGTTCATTGCTTACAGCCAGCCCGGCAATCTTATGCAGTATTTGTGTACTTTCTCTGTAGGTAGGTATGGTATGTTAAAATATACCATAATTTTTTAATCAGTAGTGTTAATGCTACCATTTGTGGGTCCTTGGTCATATATTTTGAGTTAGAAGATCCAGGCTTTGAATTTTCTTCTTTTGAGAGTAGGTGAGGAGTTGATTATCAAGATCTTTCCAGGCTAGGGTAAAAGCTACAGTAACAATGCCTCTGCCTTCTTTGTTCCTTGACTCTGCGAGGTCTCCACTTCTGATTTCCCTATAGAGCTCTTTAGCTTTCTCTCCTTATCAAAGGAAGGTCTCAGAAGCAAGATTTAGGCCCCACAAGGTAATACTGAATTGTGAAAATGTTGTTCTTAGAATATTTTGTTTAACATTTTTCTCCTGCTGAGGCCAAACCTTTTAAAATAAATTGCTCACCTACTACTCCTCAGGGTAGATAAATAAGAACATCCATCAACCAACTTGCTGAGTTAAGTATTTTCTCAATTCCTCCACTAATAGCCATGCCATCCAGATCTTTGGCCATTCCTGAGACAAAAAAGAGACGGAACAACCGTTGCGTTTCCTTAGTTGCTTCTTCTATTCGACTGTGACTTCCTTGAATACAAGAAATTATCTCATTCATCTTTGTATCCTGGCGTCGAGCCTAGCGCCTTGTACATAGTAGGTACTCATTAATTTTTCTTGAATTAAAATGAATGACTAAGACCTTCACAAAACCTTTTTCCAGAGGCAGTTTTAACTTGCATTCAACATCGAGGAGAGTGGGCGTTCTACTCTGGCAACAGCTCTGACATTGAATAATTTGGATGTTCCAAAATTCTGTTGCTCATTTATCCTCAGGGGGAAAAGAGGAAGCAGGGAGGACTGCGCTTGCAGGCTAGGCAGCCGCATCCAGACGCATCACCCCGAGGGACGGATCAGATGACGCAGCAACAAGACCAAGGCCACCTGGCCCTGTGCTGTCTTGTGACTGCTGATGTTGCCTTAATCACCGAGCCAATGCAATTTCCTGCCACTAATTCTTGCGATGGTCCACCGGGAGGTCTCATTTGTCACTGTCATTACCTTTCAGATCAGCAAAGCATCCCTCTTCAGGTGGTCCCTCATCCGGTGCCTTGTGTAAGGTATACAGGCAATCGCCACAGTGACGCTGGGTGCCTAATATGAAAGTGAATCCATGTACTTTGGTGTTTTAACTCTATTAATAGTGATTTTGAAGAAAGCATGAATCTCAACATTATTTTAAAAGAGTAATATCTTAGTTTTATGTATCTTTTATAACAATAGTATTAAACATCTCTATTACTCGGATGCTCCGTGGGAAACCCTTGATTAAATGCATACCTCCAACCAACACTTTCTTCTCCGGTTTTACAGGGAGCCAAACCTTGTCCTGATGTTACTTCCCCCTCCACTCATAAGCCCATCGGCCATATAAAGCATACACTCCTGAGAGTGAAAAGGAATCTGGTACAAAATGCATCCACTCTCATATTTGACTCAAATGGACCTGGCTTTCCTATTGACTTAATGAATACATCTGTTTAACACTTTACTATGTGTCAGATGTCCTTGTAAAAGGCTTGCAAGCAAACCTGTTGGGCTCTCCAAAACATGATGAAGAATACGGTATTTCGTGAAACTACATCCTTAATTATAAAATCTAAGTCATCATCTTATTTGTTTTGGTTTTTCTCCGGTACCGGGAACCGAACTCACAACCTTGCGCTTGCCAGGCAGGCGCTTTTGCCACTGAGCTAAATCCCCAGCCCCTCTTATTTGTTTTGTAACAGATAAGATCCTAGGGGTAGGATGTTTTAATTATTTTAATAAAATTAAAATGGAAACCAAGAAAAGACAATCTGTGAGCACCACCTTGTGGAGAGATCTAAAGCTACCACATCAGTTTGAACTCAATCTTCATTTGCGGATTACATATTTAATATGGTGCCCCTGGGGTTGGAGCAACAAACAGATAAAAGTCTCCAACTTTATGGAACTTACTTTCTATGGGAAGACAGAAAATGGACAAGATCAATACATATACCAAAATAACATATTAGATGGCGATGAGTTGAAATTTAAAATTGAACAGTCCTGCTGAACATCATGACACACACGTAATCCTACATACTCGAAAGCTGAAGTAAGAGGATTCTGAGTTCAAAGCCAGCCGGAGAAACTTATCTTGAAAAGAAAAAGTGATCCAGGAAGACCTCACTGAACAGGTGATATTTGAATCAAAGTTTGTCTTAGTTGTTTTTCTCATTACTGGGACAAAATACCCAACACCCACAAGTTAAGGGAGAAAATGTTTATTTAGGTCAGTTTGTAGGGGTGTCAGCCTGTACTTGGCTGGTTCAAGGCAGGGTGGCACATAGCAGAGGGGTAACAGTTCATGGTGGCAGAAAACAGCAAAACAACAAGAGAGGAGAAAGACAAGCCTCTTCTGCCCCTTATATCCAGTCTACTGGTGCCAATTCAATCAGTGGATCAATTCAGCAGTCACCTACTCTTGATCCCAGCACCCTTAATCCAACATTGAACTATGAATTGATTACAAACTCTAGATTCAGCTACCTACCTGAGGAAAAGCCCCATCATTTTTATATACCCATGAATCGTAGGACATTTGCAAAAGTTGCACATTTAATAAAGGAAACTACTCAATATTAAATAATTCATATCAGTCAAACTTTAATTTATGTAAATCCAGACAGAAAACCCATGATGGATATAGGTTCTAGATATTTTTGAAGAGAGAAATGGCATTGTAGGTGATGATGAAATTTAAATATTTTCCAGCATTATCTGTAATAGTGATAATACTTCTTAATTAACCCCATTAAAATATTTAGATATATAATACAAAGTTCCTGGTTCATTTCCAAACCTTATTGCCAATTAAATCGAGCAAGTTTCTCCAAATTGAAATTCAATTTTAAAAATTACTGAAAAATACAATGACTCAGAAAAGTGGTATAACTTGATATAGCTCTCAAAAGAACAGGAATTGGTGAAAATGTTGCTTACAAAAACATTTTCTGAATTAAGTATTAAAAATAACATTTATGGGTTAAATATGTAGCAATTCATGGATTGATATCTTTATCTTATGATTCATCCAGGTGTAACCTACACACACATACACATCCTAATCCAGTCAGCTTTGTTATCTTATTTACTGTCAGTCATATAAAAATAGCTTTTAAATTTTTTCAGTAAAAAGTATAGATTTCAATGTAAGAGAACAGAACACATTTTAAATAATTTGCTTGCTTTGTAAGTTTTAAATATGTAGGAATGTGGTTTGTTATGCCCCATTTTCATTTTGATCCTGGATCTCTTGTATGTTAAGGGAATGCAGTTAGGAGGTTATTGCAGGAATCTAGGGAACTGATGGCAGTAGTATAAGCAGGGTTGTGCTAATAAAGATGTGAGACATCATAAAATTTTGTCTATATCCTGAAAGATTACAAGGGTTTTTCTGACAGGTTTCATTTAAATCTTAAAAAGGAAATCAAATAACAATAGGTTGTTATCCTGAACAACCTGACAGAAGTTACCATTGTGTAACCGTGGGGCATAACATTGGGTTACAGCAACCCATCCCATACTTTTCTTTGGTAAATTTGTACTTTAGCATAATAGTAGCTAGCTATGCACCTCAGTAGCTTCACCTGGGGGGTACAGGAAGCAAAATTCATGTTTACCCATTTGGTCTGATGAATGGCAAAGTGTATGCATGTGTGCAAAAATATCAAACTGAGATTTTTACCCACGTAATGCTCCATCTAACAAGTTTTGCATATGTTTACCTGAGACTCACAGGGGGTAAGATACGCCCACACCACTCTTCTGTTCTGTAAATGTGTATCTTACCATACATAGAATGTGGGTTTGACTCACAGTAGCTGCACCTGGGGAAGGCAAAAACCCATCTGTGCGTTCACCCACTTGGCAGATGAAAACATAGGGAGGATCTTGGCAGGGGTGAAATCTCTTGGATGGAATACAAACACTGCTATTCAATGTTGGAAATTGTTTGTAACAGACAAAATGCTACAAGATGTTGTGAAATACACAAATGCTGAAATACAAGTAAAATCTTCTTATGCACCAAGAGCCATACTCAAAAATGTATTTATTATGAAACCTCACTAGCTGAACTGAAAGCATTCGTAGGTCTGCTGTACTTAGCAGGGCTTTCTCATGGTAATGCAGGAATGTAAAATACTTACGGAAAAGCAATGGGTGTGAGCTTGAGGTTTGTAGATGACACTGAGGTTTGATTTCCTTCAAAATTGCTTGAGGTTTGATGACAAAACAACCCACCAAGAAAGAAAGAGAACTGGTAATCCTGGCTAGTACCCACTCATGGTTTGCGATATTTGCCAGGAATTGTCAAGCAATTTATAGACCCTCTGAATACATGACTATTGATGGATGTTTTGCAGCATTTCATAGTTGCTGTAGCTTTAGACAATATATTCTCAAAGCCTTCATAATATGTTGTCTTGGTTACTTTTCTCTCACTGCTGAGACAAAATATCTGATGCCCAAAATTAAGGAAGGAAAGGCTTATTTAGCTGACACTTTGTGGAAGTTTCAGTCCATACCCAGCTGGCTCCAAGGCAGAGTGGTACATGGCAGAGGGCAACTGTTCAGGGTGGCCGAAGATAGCAAAAGCAGTAAGAGCAAAGGGAGAAGCAGCAGCAAGCAGCCTCTTTCCCTCCCTTACAGTGTATGCAAACTATCCGGAGGGGAGGGGCTGGGGGGAGTGTAGCACTCACACCCATAATCCCAGCAATGGACTGTGGATCAATCATAAACTCTAAAAGCCCACCCCGTGACTGCATGAGGCTTTGGGAGGACACCCAGACACAAACCATAACATATAGCATAAAAATTTATGCCCTTGTAAATATAACGATATTATGTTTTCAATCTAGACATGTATCCCAGAACTCAGCCACTAGGTCCTTATTCTTATAGTAATAAAACAAAGGCTGTGAACAGACTTACTGCTCCCATCTCCCAAACTCATCAGAACATGACCTTTGACAGCTGGTTTTCCAGTTTCCAGTTGATGTTACATTTCCTAACAGAGCACAAGGTAACCAGCGACCAGCGTAGGAGCTGTATGAAGGAACAAACCAGAAATTCCAAATGATATGTTGCAATTTCAAAACAGAACTGTACAGTACAATCTTTGGATTTCAAAAAGATATAACATTAGCTTCACATATGGCAAAGAAAAACAAACTGGTACAGCTGAGGTCAGCATTGGACCATGATGGAAACAGTGACAGGAACCCCTCAACAAAATGGAAGCCTGAGATGGTAACTTTCTACAACAAAAAAAGGCAGAGTAGATGTTATTGATGAGTCGTGCAACTATAATGTCACTCGAAACACAAACCATTGGCCAATAGTTGTGTTTTACTTAATCCTAAACATGTGTGGCATAGTTCGAATAAACAATAAAGACAATAAAGAAAGTTAACAAGGGCACAGTACCATGGAGAAATTTTCTTAGAAGATTGGGACTGGAACTCATAAGAGATCATCTACAGAAGAGAAAAAACAAAATGTTTCTGCCCAAGGAATTTTGCCAAGATATTTTGGAGCACACTGGTGAGTTGACAGGTGAATAGGCAGACACAGCATCACTATGTCACAGACCTACTATGACAACAGAAAAGCCAAAAACAGAAAAACAGAAAACAGAAAAACAGAAAAGCCAAAAAGATGTCAAATGTGCCCTGCAGGAAATGATAGAAAAACAAAATGTATGGTATCAGTGTAAGCGACACTTGTTTTTGGAACATGCAGTTTTCATGTGTGAAGACTGCCTTGGGTGGCCAGGCGCATTGGTGCACACCTGTAATCCCAGCACTTGGGAGGCTGAGGCAGAAGGATCATTGTGAGTTTGAGACCAGCCTGGGCTACAAAGAGAGCTCAAGGCCAGCCTGAGCTGCATATCAAGACTCTGTCTCAAAAAGACAAAAAAA
>NW_004955448.1:11886472-11929816 GCF_000276665.1 Chinchilla lanigera | reverse complement strand
TATTGATACCTTATTTTCCTGCTAAGTATACATTGTACAATATAGTAGGAAGCTCCTGACAAAAAGAATGACCTGTAACACAGGAAAAGAAAGCTAAGTGTATGTGCTGTCAGTATAAGCTAGACGTGCATGGAGCGTGCAATTGTCATGGTTGAAGAATGCCTTGAGTGTGACAATTGAAGCAAAGATTTTCTTTGTAGAGTTCTATTGGTATTTTTTGCAGTTCATAAAGGAATTTATTCTAGGTTTTGTAAGCAAGTACACAGTAATGTGAAAATGATGATGTTTAATCTAAACATGTGATATATGTTAAGAATTTAATACTTTATTTTATTAATGTTTTATGTTCATGTTAATTACACATTGTAAAATATAATAAGAACCCCTGACAAAGCAGCAAAACCAGCAAGATGTCAAGTATGTCCTACTAAAAGATCAGAAAAGCAAAATATATTTGTTGTCAGTATAAATTTTTCATATGTATGGAACATGCTATTGTCATGTGTGAAGACTGACTTAGGACTGATAATTAAAGATTTTTTTTTAGAGTTCTATTGGCATTTTTCTTGTAGTTTATATAGGAATTTATTTCTGCTATTTTTTAGGCTTTGTACACCAAAAATCAGTCAATATTGAAAATGTTGATTTTTTTTATAAACACTCAATAAATGGTAAAAATTAAATACCTTATTTTTTGATATTTTTCTGTCAAGTAATCATTGTTTAATAAAATAAAACTCAAAATTAAAATAATAACCAATCAATAGAAATACTCTAAAGAATAAATGTAGCTATTATACACCCACAATAATGTGTCTTTATGACCAAATTGGCTTAAGGAAGAATTTGGTAGAAAGCAGTTTGTGAGAATTTCGGAAACTTGACTTTGCCATGTAAAGCTTAAAATATCTCAGCAAGATATGCTCCCTGGTGCTCAGGGCTGGCATTCAGGTACGTACATTTGGTAGTGATTAGGATAGGAGTAGGGTAAGAGCTGTATTCAAATTCCAGAGATGGAGCAATCCAACTCTTGGCTTTTGCTTTTAGAAAGACAGGACACACGGTATGTTGAAAGTGAAAAGTGCTCTGCTGGCCTCCCCCTACCCCCACAGCAGAAAGTGCCACAAGAACCTGCGACATCAAATGATTTGACAGGATTATTTTCTTCTAACTTCCTAGGTCTGCCGACTCTCAGCCTCCCCACATTGCTCCAACCCAATGATAGAGACAACCCAAAGAAAAAGAAGAAAACCAGAGAAGAACGTAAGCGCAAGAGTAAAAACTTTAACTTCCTAAATCTCTTCACTATTTAATCTTCAAATTAGAAAAGAAATAAAAACCTTCAAGTGTAACCTTCACGCATCACTCTTGTAACCCCTCACAAGTTATCTTATTCTCTCTCCCTGACAAATACAAGCACAACCACGACTAAAGCAATATTACAATCTAAACAGAAAAGGACTGCTGAAGGAAGACAGGAAGGTCAAGAATGAACCAGACTAGCAAATCCTTGGATGAGAAACTAGCAGAATAATTCTGAAATGTCATACAGAATGCTGTCTTTGACCAGTTTTAAACCCAAAATAAATTAGGGATCCAGGAATAAAACAAAATTAAATTAACCTCTATAAGAATGTTTGAGACTACACTAATGTACTTTATGAATCTTCAAGAAGTAGATACAGAATATAGTATCTCCATCATTTGTTTGACATAAGACATACTCTTTTTCTACTTGTTCCTGATAGCAACATCCAGTAATGATATTCCTTTGAACACAGTTTGGGGAACACTTAATATACATATGAATGAGAATCCCAGAAGCGAATGTTTTTCAAAGTTGGCAGAGCAAGACCATAGAGTTTCTCACCCACGCCCTGGCTTGATGTGTGAAGATTTGCAAATCTGCATAACTATAACCTCACAGAACCAAATTCAGTTTGCATTCAATAAATTCACTTTAAAAAAAAATGAAGACACTGAATTACCCAATATTCACAGTTATTAAACATTCGCATTGCAAATGAATTCCCAAATCCCCACCTGCTCCCAGCAATGTTATCAGTGAATAACTGGAATTAATTATTATAGAAATGATGATAATGATGCCAAAGGATTTATTCTAATTAAATGTTCTACCATGAAGAAAGGGCTGAAATTTAGATCAATAATGATTTAATTTTATTCTTGAGTCTTTCAAGGACATTCAGTTCTTCCAAGCACAATAACCTGATAAATGGTTACATTTTTGCTGTGATTGAGCAATAACATCTTTATCAACTTTCTTTTTACATTTCATCAAATACCCTAGTTTAGCTTTATGGGCAAACTCTTATACGCAGATAAATTTTAAAGATATTTTAGCTAGTTCACTACTCTTTCTGTGTATTCTCCTGAATTAAGCTGACATAAGAATAGTTCCATTCTGCTGGAAGGCAGGCCTTTGAAGAGAGTGAGAGACAGTGAGAAAGACCTATTACCATAGAACGTCAGCTCTTAGCTTCACATCACACAGAATGACTCACAGTCATACAAAATAAGAAGATATTTAGAATATGTTTATTAACTCTAAATCTCATTTGTATGCTTCCAGGCAAATATTGATTCTTTAAATACTATTATAATGCCAAATAAAAATGTTAGCCACAAAGTTAATATCCCTATGTTCTCAAATATATGTATTTCCTAAGTGACATGCCTTAGCATAGGAATATTCTATGTCATATGACATTTTTTATAATCATGAAAAAAATAGAGAAGCTGTTTTTCAAAAAGCACTGTTCTATTTTAACTGACTTATTCCCCTAAATTCAAGGTACAGGGCTTAGGACCCAGATTTATGGTGAAATTTCAAAAGTTTCCTCTGGGTACAGAAGAAACCCAGAAAAAATGCTATCATCTTCAGCACCCGCGTACACGCCGTTCCAGTCCTTTGACACCTCCAGCCACACTTGATCTCCTGTGCTTAATTTCAGGATGAGGAGGAGAGAGGCCTGGTCGATTTCTTGGCCATAGAGAGTTTCTCTGGACTTGAACTGCTTATTATTCTGGGTCATCAGGCTGATCCGAGCAGGCCGGCCCCTCACAGTGACATGATAGGAAAACATATAGGTCCCAGGAATACTGCAGTTGAATTTCCCAGTGATAGGGCTGTAATCCCCTCGGTCATTGTACAGAACCTTGTCAAATTTGATAGGGGTGTGAGGAGGCGGGAACGGCTTTGATAAAGCAACGCTAAAAGCTGAATGTGGGGCTTTGGCCGCCTCGCCCTTGGAGCCCTTGAAACCCCGCGAGCCCTTTTTGCCCGTTGGTCCTCGGACTCCTTTCGTCCCATGCTCACCCTTTGGCCCGGCAGGTCCCACCAAGCCAGGAGGGCCTAACTCTCCTTTTTCTCCCCTAGGGCCTGGCTCGCCCGTGGCCCCAGGCAGCCCGTCGGGGCCCCTCCTGCCTTCCGTCCCAGGGTCTCCTTTGCTGCCTCTTTCTCCGCTCATCCCCTGCTCACCTTTTTGCCCTTTCCCTCCCCGCTCCCCTGAGTCTCCGCGGTAGCCTTTCTCTCCGGTCTCTCCTTTCTCTCCCTTGGCCCCAGGGCCTCCATTCGAGCCTGGGGAGCCCATGGCTCCTGGGTCTCCTTTGTCTCCCTTGGTGCAGTTCCCACACAGATCCCCCTTTGAGCCTTTTTGTCCTTTTTCTCCTGCGAGGCCAAGGTCTCCTTTATCCCCCTTAGGGCCAAGTCCACCTGAAACAGAGCATTAAAAGAATGTTTCAGGATCACACCGGCTATAGACAGTATACTCTTACCGCAGAGCTCAAAACACAGAAATGAAACCTAACTGAGGCCTGGGAACCTGGTTCTTCACTCAGTGAAGGCTACGCCTAGGAGTCGTAAACACAAAAGCCAACTTGTAACACACCGTGCTCCCAGAAGGGGAAAAATTGATGCTTCCAAGAAACAATAGCTTAAATTCAGAACTCTTATATCTTGTTTTTATTTTACTTTTAAGATAATAAAAAGTATTAGAACTATAGCTGCTCGATGCATTCCATTACCCTTTCCATTTTAGCCTAAGTAGTTTCCTAAATCTCCACGTCATCTATCTCAACCCAAGACAGGCACAAAAATCAAAACCTGGGTATTTTTCAGGTATTCTCTTTTCTTTCAGCTGGAGAGAGGAGCAGACAGGAGCAGAGCTCAGCTGCTTTTACCTAGGTTCTAAACTCCCGAATCCACTCCCTGCAATCACTACACTGAATATTAGGAAAATAATAGTAATTTCTATTTCCATCTGATCTCTCTGACAACTTTAAGTATCAACAGGAAGAGAACCAAGCACTGTACCGAGCCGGTGACTGCATAACAGACATGTTCTGCACTTACCTTGTTCTCCGGGTTTTCCCGGGTATCCTGGAACTCCACTTGTTCCTTGGTCCCCACGTGCTCCCTTTAGTCCTAAAATGACACTAAGATTAATTTTTCCCAACTGTATTACTTCAGATATGTCTAACATCACTCTCACACCCATGTCACACTCCATTGTTTTCCTTAATCAAAATAGTTTAAAGGTAAATTAATCTGAGTGAAGAATTCTTTAAAAATAGTTGGAAGTACTTAATTCCAACTAACAGTAAATCACTTTAAGGAGATTTGGGAAGTAATGCCAAATCCTTTAAGTAGAATTTGTTTTTCCCAGTGACTTCTCATGACTCTTCAAATCTCTCATAAAACTCATGATATCTGCTTGTATTCTATATGTATTTGCATTTCTTCCTATTATGAATTTTAATTAGCAGGTGAAATGTCTTTTTCCTTGTATGCCTGAGATATAATACCATCCACCATACAAGTTTCAACACAGAGCATGAATATCTGCAATCAGCCAAAGCTAGTCAAAACAAAATCTATCCAGGAATGGAAATTGTCCTTGAGAGAGAGCTTCAAAGAAAAACCAATTTTCCTTTCATGTTGGAACAATTTTCATACATTCTTATAGAAAATTATAAAACTATGGGAACTCATATTTGAAAAACACTGAAAGAGCTAGATTGTTATATATTTACTATATTTTCATACAATGGATTTTTATATAGAGTCTTACTAGGAGCCTAGTGTGTTTCAGGTGAACCATCCTATTATAGATTAATTTTAATTGTAGATGAAAATAGTGTAAGACTAGCATTAAAAATAGTTAATTGTGAGATAATTGTATAGAGAATTTACTTTGTACCAAATATTAATCCAAACTCAACACTGTTTAAAAGTCTGGTCTTTCTAAATTTAATATAATTTTACTTGATATTAACGTCATCGCATATAACAGTAAGGTTTACATAACAGCACATTCTATCAACTGGAATTTTTTTACAAAAGTTTATAGCACAGCACCTCCCTTCACAAATGGTGAAGAAGATATTTTTCATCATTTTATCACAGAAGAAAGCAAAGTTATAAGAAAATTTAAAAATTTATGGAGTCAAAATTAACTGTATATAACCATGGTGTCATCAACTTACCAGCTACATTATGTATGATAAGGCAAACATTTTGTTTCATTTTTTGTCAGGGAAAAAAAATCCTGGCTCACATTAAAAGTGATGAAATTAGACTCTCTATTGTGGACTACTACAGAAATCCCATCACGGATTATGCAATAGAGTTTTCTAAGCAGCTAACTCCCCTATTAATACTTTACATAAAATATAAAACTTAGAATGTCAACCATAGCCCATCAGGAAAATATCTGGATGCATTTTGAGAAAATCCAAATGTGAATAGAAAGGGCCAACTCTATTCCTGGACCTCCTCAATAATTAAACACCAGCCTTCACCCACAGAATTATCTAGGTTCCCACGTTTATATAAGGAGCTTAATTGCTTATGCTGGATTTATGCAATCAAATAATGATAATCAAGAATGTAGTCATTCTTTTTTTTTAAACTTTCAAAACAAAAAGTGCAAGTTAAGTCACGGAGTTAAAGTAAAGCAGAGTTGCCACTTTATAGGGACTGGATGGATGAATTTCTACTTTTGATCTTCATCAAAGCATATTCTTAAGAACCTTATCTTATGATACGTCCCACTATTTTCTTCTACTTCCAGAAGTCTAGTTTCCAAAATGTATGAATTGCTGGGGAAGTTCATCACTAATCTTTATTCCAAGGGGTTTTCTGCTAGCAGAATTCACCCACAAAAGGATTAAATATTTCCAAGAATGAAAATCACATAACTGACAAGTGTGAAGTAGCCCTTTCTTACCTTAGCATCTTTCTTCAGTAATTACTTCACCAAATGTTCTAGAAGAAATGAGTTAGGCTGTTCCAGAGCCATATGGAGGGAGATCTATATATGATATTAGGGCTTTTGATGTGTGACACAGGCTAAAACATTGAACTTGATGGATAGATGATATTTCTACAGGATGCTGGTATTTACTGAGGAATTTCTAAATGTTCCTGCGAATCTGTAACTTTTCTCAGTACCTTCAAGCACTTACAAAACCATGGATTTTATGAAGCACAAAACCTTTCTACTGATACATTTATGGAATTATAGGATTTCTGTGTGGGAAAAGATCTATTCAAGCATCATAACTGCAAGCCTTCTTTGATAGTAAGCAGGATATAAATAAATATTTAATCCATTCCCCCAAATTTTCAGGCAAGGCAAAATGACTGGTCCAAAGTTACTGTTATAATCTTAATACTTCTGCTTTAACTCAATTCTCTACCCACTTCTGGTACTGCCTATGATACCAGAGTGAACCAAAGGAAATGTCTAATTCTCCTTAGAAGACAGGCTATACGCCTCCACTGAATATTCTAGATGATTGCTTGCTAATTCCATCTAATATGAAATTAATTTGCATCACAAGAAAGAAAATCAAAGTGTGGATAGGAAAGGATCTCTCTCCAAAAACTTTACCTTAAGATTTACAGTCACTGAGTCAGACAAGTGGCTGATGAGACAGAAATGCCACATTAGAAACACTCGTGTGTGTGTGTGTGTGTGTGTGTGTGTGATGTGTGTGATGTTCTCTATCAGGGGAACAAAATCTCTCAATTGGCTATTTATAAACATTTTCATGTCAGATTACCTCACAATATGCTTTATCAAATACTTAGCATTTTTACAATTTTACTCACATTCAAGAATCTAGTATTTACTTAGAAAATGAATCTCCTGATAAATGATACCAAATATCCCTAGAGTTTTGATAGGAAATGAAATCAATTACCTACCCTTTTCTCCTTTGTGACCTTTTGGCCCTTGGGGTCCAATGGCTCCTGGTGGGCCTGGGATCCCCATATCACCAACCTCTCCTTTAGGACCTGGAAATAGGGTTTTAAAACCATCAAGATAGAAAAATCCTCTTTTAAAGTTCAATAGTTTATGGAGAGGTGGAAAAAGTCATTTCATTGAAACTACTAACTGTCAATGCCTTGATGATAAAATCTGTGAGAATAAACTATTACAGACTGCTAAGGGTGATATTTTTGTCTGATTTGCAATTTTGTACTACCTGAATAGATAAATTGAGCCCATTAGTACTTGTCACTGTGTTCGTGGCAGTGATCAAATGATTCAGGGAAGCAGCACTATATCAAACAACAAGAACAAAATTATTACCTGACATTTAACCTCATGCGGACCACACTTGCAAATTGGAAGCAAAAACGAACTACCTTGCACTTTTGCATTTCCCACTCATTCTCTTAGTCTTTCAATCAGGACCTATTCCTGAGGCCACCCATGGGGCACTCAGCCCTCAATAGACCAGCACTCTCCACTCCCACAGAGCTGAGACTCTATGGAAGATAAACATTGAGCAAACACGCAAATGAAGAGAAATAGTTATGCTGTAGTTAATACGTAAGGGAAAATGGGAAGGTCATATGGTAAGTTATGGTGAAAAGAACTTAACTAATATTTATGGCCTCAGAAGAGAACTCCCTGAGAAAGTAGTATTAAACAGAGACCCAGTGAGTAGACTGTAATTTCCTAAGGAAAAAATGAGAAGGCAATTATTTCAGGAAAAGTGACAGTGGAAAAGACCGTGGTGCGTTTATGCAACTGAAAAAAGAGCACTGTGGGTGGGGGTGGTGCTCATGAACAAGAGGCATCTAAAACCAGGTAACGCAGGAGAGAAAGCGAGGGGACACCTTCCCATGAGTTACAACCCTTCCTCACATCCTTCTGTGACCCGTAATTCTGACACCCATTAGACGTGTTTACTGTACAAAACCTTCCAGATCCAAGGGTGTCCAGCTTCGTGAATAGAAAACATTGCACAAACATGAGATGGACCAGTGGCCACAGACCCAAAGACCCAAGCCCAGCACAGCAGGCCCTTAACTTCCTCACTCCCCGGACCACCTTGGAAACCCCAGCTCTGAAGACAGAGCTGCTTTTGGCACTTCGGAGCCAAGGACTCCTCTCGATCTTTATGTTAAATAAAGTCTGTCCTTGCCACAAGCTTTCCTTTCTCTCTCCTTTTGTCTGTACACAAAGGTCAGATCACGCCGGGCTCAGACTTCAGCAAGCGTCCTTGCTCCACTGGGCAGTCCAGGTCCCTCCCACTTAGGGACAATTATTCTTCCAGCATCCACAGTCCTGTTCAAGGCACAGGAATTGCTTCCCAAATGGAATACTTTAAGGCTAATTTCTTTGAAAGTTAACTGTACAAATATGTGTAGTCAATGAAATTATAATATTTTACCTTAATTATTATAACAAAGACTAATGGAATGGAGAAAATTATACTCAGTGGAATTCCTCATTGAAGGAATATTATATTTGTTTGGAAGAAAACCTTTAATACATTGCTTGCAGGTTCAAATAACCGAAGGTGATGGTTAAACTCTGTCTAGAGAATAAAGGACGGGAGGTAAAGAAGAAGGAACAAGCAGAAGAGCGAGAGTAGGCTGGATAGCCAATTACATTTCACTGTGTGATGTCTCCCCTCCCATGGCCCCCAAAGGCTAGACATGGTTCCCTCCCGGGCCCAGGTAGGCAGCGGGAGCACGGTGGGGGGGGCAGCCTATTGCCTCTAGGAGAGTGTACATTCAGGTATGATTCACGTCAGTGCCACAAGGCTGAACTGAAGGGAAGCTGTGGCTTGCAGGTGCACTCCTGGATTTTGACTCCAGGTTCTGCACTTGCAGGTGTTGCAACATGTGGATTTACCAAATTCTTCCTGATCAAATCATCAGGTGACACGTAATAATGTTTTCAGCAATTTTATAATGTCCAGCCATTCTTAATATTTAGTATCCCTTATTATAACTTAACCAAAGGGAGAACCAGGAGATAAAGCTTGAAGCGGAATTTTGTCTTTGCCGACCACTAGATATATCGGCATCCTTCAAGACAAGTACATTCAGAAACTCTATGAAGATAGTCTGGTGACTTTTAAAAGTAAACAAGGCAAAATATGTTCACAAGTTTTGTATTTTATTTTATTTTTTTGTTCATTGTGACTAAGGATGGAAAATAATGAAGAAAAATAAAATAACTTAATTTGCATAGGTTTGTTTTTCGCTTTTAAGTTTCCTCAGTGTTGCTTTTATATGAAATTTCCAATGGTGAGGGTGATTTCCAAGAGAAGAGAGGGGAGAGGAGAAGAGGGGAGGGCAGGCAAGGGGAGGAGCAGTAGTGCTTTTCAGGACACTGGGAAAGCTGAAATAATATGTCTCTCTGCATCTCAAAACAGGAGCCTCAATATTATGCTCGGAGTATTGCACAAAGTAGGACCACGCTCCTACCACAGCTAACTAGAAAAATAAAAATAGTTTATTAAGCACTTATTCTGCTCCAGGCACCCCACTAAGTTCCTGTATGTATTTTCCCATTCATCCTATGATTCCACAAAGTCGATATTATTCTAATCCCATTTTACCATCTTGGAAACTGAGACTTCAAGAAACAAGGCTTTCCTAAGGCAGCACCGTGTGGACTCAACACGCTGAGCTCTGAAGAACTATGCTGTATGGCAGCATGGGTCGGACTAAGACAGATGAGACCCCCAGACAGACTAATAACTTGGCATGCATTCAAAATGTTGGCCACGTGGGTCGAGAGAAGCTGACCTCTGAGAACAGCACAGGAAATCCCCCACTGGGTGAAACAAAAGCCCTGATGTTCCAGAACGCAGAGCCTTGGAGAGAGGGTTAGCAATCAGCTGCGTCCACCTGGCAGTGTCCTTGGAGCTTCCACCCTCAAGCAGCTTGCCAGTCAAGTAGGTACTAACGGAAGTTCTGGCAAATATGCCTTTTTTGTTTTCACTGCACTTTCAGTAACATGTAAACGATGACCCAGGCTACGGCCCGTGTTCTTTACTCCTGAATCCAGCCCTCCATAAGCCCTGAGCAGATTCCTCAAAATATCCCTATACTGGTGTAAAATGAATGAAAAGCTTTGCAGAGGCACATAATTCCTGGTTTTATAACTTTAAATTCTTCTAGGAAGAAGTAACAAACATTTATATGTATATTTTCAGGGACTAGTGAATTTGAAATTGACATTGTGAACTTAATTTGAATTCAATTCTCTCCTCTGTCTGACATGTGAGAGTCAAAATGTCTTACAATAAAACTGAGAGTATATTCATTAGGTGTGTATTGAAGACATCTGAAATTTTGAAACACACACCGACAGCGTTCAGTGGAGAAAATTGCCGAGCAGGAGCGCAGCGTCGCTCCCGAATGTCAATGAGCAGCACACTGACTCCCGCGCTTCACTCTCCACCGCATAGGAGCTCCATTTCTAGCCCTAACTGCAGACGGCACTTAGAAAAACCCATCCGTCAGCACACGTTCTTACCAGGCAATGGAATTTTCATTTGCCTTTTTTAAGTCAGCCATTAATGAAAAGATTGTGCAGGTAATAAACCTGTGCGACTTGCAGAACTACAGCCCAGCGCTGGGATCAGTAGTCTCTGCCTGGCTCCAGCTAGCCCGGTCTAGTAGAACTTTCTGCAGTGGCAGGAATGTTCGGTGTTTCTGCTCTGCCCAGTAGACTCACTACTGGCTGCTCATGGCTATCAAGCACTGGAGATGTGGCTGTGGCTGTTGAGCTGAATTTTTTACCTTATTGAATTTTAATTTTAATATTTATTAATAACCACACTGGGAAGCACAGTATCCACCTGCATTTGTCACAATGGCTCACAAAACCTGTCACCATTGGAATGACAGTGTAAAACCCCCTGGAGCAGTTCATGCCCCAATCGGCCTCTCCAAGAATGTACAGATGAGAAGTTGAGCTTCATATATTTTCAAATACCTGGTTTTCCAGGCCGCCCTGGGTCTCCTTTCTGCCCAGTGACAGGTGAGCAACAATGGCAACAATTCAAAGAGAAATCAGCTGTGTCAAGAGTGAAGTTTTCAAAGGGGAAGAGAGTGGCCTCTGGGTCCGTGGTGGGCTCCACCATCGCAGCCATTTCTGTGAGCGACGTTCCCTGTTCTTCCTGAGGCAATTTACTAGACAGCTTTACACCCTTTGGCATCTCTTTCCCATCAGATTTCTTTGTAAACTTGGTATAGGCTGTGGTCTTTGCTGCCGCCTCCGTGTCAGCAATAGCCAAAATGATTAAAATGACACAAAGCCAAGAAAACATCCACATATTTGAGGCTGGAAGATATAATAGGAAAATACACACAGATTACACGAGGTCCAAATTTTAAAAACTCAGTGTTATAAATATGTGCTTATATGAAAAATTACATACAGGAACTGTAAGATTGAACAGTATGCATAATACAGAACAAGATTTTGTGGATACTTGTGTGTATAAGTGTAAACTTCAAACATAAACTTGAGTCACAACAGAATGCTTTATGTACTTTAAGTATTTATCATAAGAAACACTTTGCTTAGTCCTCTTTTCTAGTTGTTTTCTCAGGGTAACATGTTTGAAAATACTGCTTTCAATCATTCAGATTATCTTGCCAAGCAGCAAACATGATCTATAATAAATGCAACATGACTTTATAGCTCATATAACCTGTAGAAAGCAAATATGTATAATTTCCTGACTGACCCTACTCAGATTTATAGGAATCAAATAACTCTGTATTAGAAGATGAAAAATATTGAGCTGAATAGTTTATTCCAGCAAATTCCATTATTCCAAGAAAAAATGCTGGTGAAGTAGTCTTTAAATCCATGAGGGATAATGGTCTTGTTGAGAGAGAACCCTTTTAGAATTATAATAAATGGAGAGGGAGACAAGAGAAAAACCCTAAATTTACATATATGTTATATCCTTAGACTCTCTACCTGTCACTTAACTCTCCAACTCTTTGCTTTATAATTGGGGGGCTGATTGTGAAAATTCACATTTATTCTTGCATTACTTTATAAGGCAGGGTGGTTACTCTCATTAAGGTTTTTGATCGACCTCCAAAATAATAGGAGCCTCCCGACAAAGCAAGGTTGTAAAAGTTCATAGGATTCCACTCCCCAGCACTTTTCGGCAGTCTAATGGCTGCTTACAGAATAGCTGAGGTTAGAAATCCTGTCTTCTGATACAAAAATGAAGTAGTAATTGGGATAGCCAGAGAATTAAAATAAGGATATTAAAAATACCAGCTATGTATATGGCCCTTTTGAAGAGCAGATCCGTTACAAAAACAGCTACACACGGGGCTGGGGATTTAGCTCAGCGGCACAGTGCCTGCCTGGCAAGCGTAAGGTTGTGAGTTCGATTCCTGGTGCCGGAAAAAAACAAAAACAAAAAACAGCTACACCAGGTGGGTGACCCGCTATTACTCGTCTTCATAGATGACTCAGCAGGCACCATGGGGTTACACACCTTCCCCAAAATCACACAACCAGCAAAGGATGGGTTTAGGATTTAAATCCCAGTCTGTTTGCTCTTCATTCCTAAGTCCTTGTCCACAAATCATGTGGCATTTACAAGGATGGGACCAAAGAAAAATAAATCCAGAGCAGCTCAATGGAACAGAGTTATGGAGGAGACAGGTATAAATCAGAGAGGATGGGAAGAGATAAAGAAAAGTGTCTCCTTTCCAAAATCATAGAAAAGTCCCTAAGCATTGTTAATTCCCTACCACTCTGTTTGTAACTCTGTAATGTCTGTACTGATCGTTTGCTATTTTGTAAAACGTTGTCGATCTGTTAGTATTTTCCTCCTTTTATTTCTAAAATAAAAAAAAAGTCCCAAAGAAAATCTTCCTTCATGTTTCCTTTGCTACCGTATTCATCCATGAGACCAATATTTACCAAATAACACGTGTCGCAAGCAGTAAGAAATGATACATGGGGACATCAAGGGTAAGCCATGGTTTCTGTCCTCAAGCAGTTTGCAGTCGGTGAAGAAGACGTGAGAGACAACAAAAGCACAAAGAGGAAGTGCGAAGGGTGAAGCCAATCACACGCTCTCTCTCCAGGTACAGACAACTCCCTCACACATACGCCCCTCCCACCCCCAAAATGAACAGCCCAAACCCAGTTACCAAGCAGAAAGCAGTGAAACAGCTCCGGTACGAACTAGACAATAGAATGTTATTTGAACATACAATAATTGAAATTTAATTAGTTCATAAAATTACATTCAATAATTATTTGTTCAATAGACTTATTTGAGCATCTAAAACATCTTGTGCTGGGTTCTAGAATAAAAAAGACAAGTAAAACCCAATCCCATCCCTAAAGATCTCTTCCACAATAATCATACACATATAACCAGGCTGGAATCTTTACGCTACGAAAAAATCAGAGATCAGGCAGAAAGACCAAAGTGAAATATGAGCAGGCTTCTCTCATCATTTTACTATAAGAAACATTAGGATTTGCAGAATGCTGGTTGCTAGTGCTCTAGGATATTTGCTATGTCATTTTTAAAAGGTGAACTCACAGGGAAAGAAATTTCTTTTTTTCTTCCATGAATGTGTAGTGTTATTCTTCCATATGTACAATACAAAATATTTTTGACACTGCACACATGTTGTGATAGGCTCTTGGTGAGCTAGTCCTGAGGAGCTAAGCCCAAAAGTGTCATGTGTCTAGAGGTGGGACCTTTAGATGGTGATCTGATCGTGTGCATTCTATACTCATCAGTGGATTAACCATGGTCGAAAGAAGTAGGGTCACAGTGTGCATGATCCGGAATGGTACCGTATTCTTGTCCCGGGATCCTCCTTTCTCTCTCTGCTTCCTGACTGTCACGTGCTGATCAGCTTTCCTCTACTATACTTCTCTGCTATGACTTTTCTTCCCTGGAGCCAACCAACTATGGACTGAAGCTTCTAAAACCATTAGCCAAAATAAACCTTCCCTCTTTTAAGTTTCAGATTTGAGCCATTTTTTCCCAGTAAAGTGACTAATACAGAGTCCAACATTAAGAATCTAGTAAGTGTTGTTCTAGGCTCTTCTTAATTATTATGTCAATTATACCAGACAAGAATCATGCAAAATGAAAAAATTACTATGCTCACATAGTTATAAAATAGAGGAGTAGACAGGTTAAGTAACCTGCTCAAGATAACAGTGTTAGTAAGTAGTGGAACTGGGATTAAAATGTAGGTCCTTTTAATTCTGAATACACCCAAACCCTTCCCACTGCCACACTGCCTGGAAAGTAAGGGGGTACCAGAGAAACTACCCAAGTAAACTGGAGTGGGATCCTTTGAAGGGTTCAAATCTGACCTTCTGTAAAAGACAGTGGCCTCTTGCAGATAAGAACTGGGAAATGAATGAGAGAGATGAGGAAAGCTGGTTCTGACAATGGTGCACATCAGTGGTGTCCAAAGTTATAGAAGGAACATAGCAAATCCAACAAGAGGGCAAAGGCGCATGAAAAAGAAGAAACTGTGCCGCCCAGTCAAGGAAGGTGTTCAGTGTCCCTGAGGCTTGAATTGTCCTCATATGTGTGGGTTTTTTTGTTTTTCGCACTGTGGATTTCTGCTTCTCAGTTTCAGTATAGATATTAAAAGATAATATTGACAACACTGTCAGATTATAGTAAGGCTCCCCAAGAATGTGGAACTGAGGAAGACACGAAGCCCTTTTTCAAAGGGAATGGAGCAAGTATTGGTAGGAAACTGACTGATGACACAAAAATATTGTTTCTTTTTATGATAGCAATAATACTGGAGAGGAGGGCCTGACTGTTTCCCAAGCTGTCCTCAAATTCATGACCTTCCTGGTTTGGGTCCCCAAAGACAAAGGATTACAGGGTGCACCACAATGCCAGCCTTCGTTTCTTCTTTCCTGGAATTTTGTTCATGTTTATGAAAAAACCTAAGAAGCTAATCTAAGAAAACTTCCACAATGACACAGTAAATAAAGTCTTCTCGACAGTCTAGATGTAGAGATGTTTGCATTGAGATGTTGCTAGTTAAACTGCCTCTCTAAGACCAAGGGAAAGAATCTTACCTTCTCTGTGTGTATTTAAGAGTGCAGTGAGATCTTAGCCCCAACCTCTGATCAAACAGCTTGAGTGAGGTAAAGCTGGTTGGACTGAAATACTTTCACTGTACTGAGACACGGAAGGAAAAGGGAACTACTACAAGAGGCCTGAACCATAGTCAAGAAATGGGATGACTTCAGGCTCCTTCCTAGGATGCTGGCAGCCCCCTGTGCTTTTCCATTTAAATGAGTACTCAGGAGTGACGGTGAGCATTAGGAGCAGCAGCCGAGAGGGACCATTAACATCATTAACATCACACCTATTTCAGGCCTATTCACCCCACACAAGGGTGAGCACCCGGAGCAGGTCGCACAGGATGTCGGGGGAAGGAAACCCGAGAGGGCGGTTCCTGCCGCTACTTCTACCTCCTTCCACTGAAGGGTTAAACCCATCAAATAATCCTCTTTCCCTTTTCATCGCCCTTGCTGCTGTGCTGTCAGCGCTGTGCTGCCCCAAGACACATTTCCAAGAAGCTGACGCCTCCGGCCCTAGTTCTTCTGGTAACCTCGGGCAGTCAGGCCTTCTAGAGCTCAGGCTTTGAGTTCGCTCACAAACATGTGCCGCCTCAAAAGGAAGGGGGAGCGCTGTAACTACGGAGCCCTACTTCCCTTTTTGTTCCTAAGAGCAATTCCAGAGTGACTGCAATCAGCTCTGATAGGCTTCACACATCCCTTTTTGATGATGGATGCAGCAAAAGCATCATAATTTCCATTGTCCGGTGGGAGGCTATTTCTTTCAGTGTCAAAAAAAGTGAATCCATTACAATTTTATTAAACGTATTGAATATAACATTACATTCTAGCAACTTAAAT
Organism: Chinchilla lanigera; assembly: GCF_000276665.1. NCBI lineage: Eukaryota > Metazoa > Chordata > Mammalia > Rodentia > Chinchillidae > Chinchilla > Chinchilla lanigera. The sequence continues at coordinate 11,913,578 of NW_004955448.1, read as the reverse complement.
GCTTCTTGCATTTGACAAGTATACAGTAAAATAAAAATGTTTTCTCAGCATTTCTTCTGTCAGATGGAAAAGCATTGGCTTTGGTTCAGAGCATAGCATCATAAAGAGCCCAGCTGCAAAAGTGGGTGCTCTTCTCTCCTTTGGGGCATCCCACCCCCACCCGTTCTTCAGCTCCCCCTCTTCTCCTCCCACACTGCCTTACATCAAAGCAGTAAGTCAGGATGCAGAACATTGCAGCTGGCACCAAAGGCCCTGGTACAGTGCCGGGGATGGAGAAGAGCAGCACTTAGGAGAGCAATCAAGCTAGGGCAGGACTCAGGTGACCAGGTGATGAAGAGAGGAAGTCGCCTGTTTGGGTGAATAGTCAGGTAAAAGTGTATGTTAAACTTAGGCACAAAAACAAACCCCGGCTCCAAATCTCCAGAGCCTAAAATTAAAAGCTGTAAGAATGGGAATAGGCAAAGGCAAGAACAAAATTAATACTTGGTTTCATCTTATTTCCTTCCCAGTGATTCTGAGCGTGTCTACTGTAGTGCTTTCCTTTTTTTAGAGATTAAGAGAACTGAAGGAGGTGGGGAGGAGACAGCATGAGTCTGGGGGTATGCAGCTGCACAGTGAGCCCAAGGAAATGCTTCGGGCAGATACATTCCGCTGAGGAAGGAAAGAGACCAGGAACTGTGAGCCAGGTGAGGAAAGCACGCCTATGGAGCTCCACTCTTCCTATTAATCTCTCCATAAACTTAAGACTGCTCTAAACAATAAAGTCCAGGAACATAAAAGAATGGAATGGGACCCAAACATGTTGATTGATTTTTCTTCCTTATTTGTTTATTCGCTGGGCCTGGTAGCAGGTAAAAATCTATTAAAGTTGTTATTGCAAACTTCAGTTTTAAAACTTACATCTGTTTCTAATATATTTTGGTTAAGCTTTGGCATGTTAACAAAAATGCATGATTAAGTCAAACCAGGGTCCATATTAGAAACTTTCTCGATGAAGTAGAGATTTCACTGAGATGTTTCCATTTCCTTGATATGAATTATGGAAGCATTTGTTAAAGGGAGTACAACCTAACCTCTGGAAATCACCTTTTCTTGGAGACAGTAGAAAGCCTACCGTGCGTGTCCCCTACTGGGAATGCGGATGGAAAAGGAGTCAAAGTGAGTCAGTCTTGCTCTTCCCAGGCCATCAGAGTGATTCAGGCCTTCCTCAGTGGAGAGGTTAGCAAGTTTCAGGATACAGTATCTAACAGATTTAAAGAAAAGAGGTTTGTCTTTAAAACAAAAGATAGCTTTATATAACATGACACATAGAATTTTCAGCACTAGCAGCTTAATGTCTATCGTTAGGCTAACTTCTCACTGTTGAAAGATCTGTGTTGATTTATCTTATCAGCTTACTTCCATGCCCAGGTATAAGGAACCTAAACAGGAAGGACAACTTTTAAGATATAGATGAAATTAATGCTATATTTATAGAAATGTTTCTAATTACCAAACTTTCTTTTACTTTCATTTCTGCAATGAGATCTCCCATTTTGTTTTTAAATCCAGAAAGACATAAACCTACGTCGCTGCTTAAAAATATTAAACAAACATCAGAAAAATCAGATGTTTGCAAATATAATCCCAAATTCTATCTGTTCATCTCTTGCTCATCGGAATGTGAATTAATTGTAGAGCCAGTTAACATCATGGACCAAGGTAAGACCAGGCCTTGGAGAAACTTTTTGATCAAGTTACCAAGAGAAATCAGTTTAGGCTAATGGGCAGCAGAGTTTGTACCGACTCTCAAAGACCTCTTTCAAAACTTCTTACATTTTCCCACTCCTAAAGCCATTGTGGTGGATTGACAGCGGTGGTCAATTTGTAACTGAACCGCTTGGTGCTGGGTGTGGCAGGCCCACCTGAAGATTGCTGCCAACAAAATAAAAGGAACTGGAGAGGAAGAGGTCTAGGTGCTGTCAGGGAGCTGTTGGGAGCTGCTGGTCCTCCTGGAGGACCTTGTCCTGCTGGCTTTCCTGATGAACTCAGCCATTCTCATCATCAGAGGAGTACGGAATCTTATTGTCTCTGAGAATCGCTATGGTTCACTTTGAGGGAACTCTGGACCTTACTTACAGCATCACTTTCTGGTTTCAGAGGGGAAGATAATGCACCATACAAGGTCATGGAGAAGCTTGTCACGATGGCTTTCCTGATATGGACTCAGCTGTTCTCATTGGTAAAGGAGCTTGGGACCTTATTGTCACTGAGGATGGTTGTGGTACCTTTCGGAGCAGCTCTGGTCCTTACTTTGAGCATCACTTCCTGGCTCCAGTGCAGATCCCTCAGCCTGTTGGCACAGATCCTTACTCCCTTTGGCACAGACTTTCTAGCTTCAACCAAGGCCTTTGGGCTTTCCCAATATAGATCCATGAAACAGGCCTGCATGAGACATTGTCATGGACTCTTCCTCTCCAGTTGCACTCATGGGGGGCATTGTTATGGCTCTAGGTCTTCAGCTGGTCTCATGCAGGACATTATTGTGGGATCCAGGCCCTCAGCTGGATTCTTTGGGTCTTTAGTGTGTGGACAGATTTCTTGTACTCTTTTGAACTTGCCTCTTTGGGTGACTATTATAAAATAATCTTATAAATTATGTGTCCTGCATTGTTCTCCTGGCAAGCCCTGACTAAACAACAGTTTACATATCATCATGCAAAACAGGAATAAACACGGATAAGATGGACCACACAGCAGTTCTCTAGGTTGTCTTGGTGTGCCTAACCTAGCTAGCACTAACCTACTTTTGTTCTAACTCTGGCATCAGTGTCAAAGACTTCATCATGGGTCTTGATTTATAAAAACAAATTGGCGCATGAAACTGGGGTCAATCCTTGCCCACTACAGCTCAGTATTTTCACATTAAAAACAAAGAATTTGGTCTACATGAGCCAGCTCTACACTCTTCTCAAGCTCTGAAGTATAAAAATTCTTTTCCTAACAAAGCCTGATTAGTAACAGGTAGTGTTAGAGAATTAAATATTGTTATGTCTTCATGTCATCACCTGGCCCAGGACTTTCGAGTCATCCCCTGGGGCTTGGGAAGCCCTTTAGAGGTCAAGGTCTCTCCTAGAACGTGTTGCGAATCCCAGAATAACAGATATATAAGAAGTATCAGGATTGGTATCAGCCCAGGGAAGAACAGAGAGAGTCTGTCCCTGAAAAAGCTACCAAGAGGCTAATGCATCACGTGAAAAAGAGCAGTCACTTCCTCTTTCAGGACAGCCCTGCTATTTAATGCCCCCAAAGACCAAGGACAAAGAATGGCATTGTGTAAGCACTGTAACTCAAGCAATTAGCCAGGTAATGGTCTGTGGGGTTCATTATAGCAGAATGTCAATTAAAGCACTTGGAAGGAGATTATGCAAAGCACTTAGATTTCAAATCTTATAAACTACTCAGTGAGACTAAATTATAGTAAATGTCATATTACTACAGTAGGTAAATGAAAATAGTTACTTTTCTAAGACAGACCCTTGCATAATATCTCATAAATCCCTGAAATTGGAATAAGCAGCCCAGTGTCTGGTCTTTATTCAACAAACAAAAAAAAAAATGGGATAAGATGCCATGTTTGAATTGAATATCTTCTTTCCTTCCTTTGTCCTAATTAAATAAAGCCTTCTATTTTTCTAGTTAATTGTTCAAAGGTTCAAAAATACACTTACTAATTTTTGTTTCAAATTTCTGCCAACAGACTTGAGGAAGAGAGAGGAATGGATAAAATGTGAATTTCAGAAAGAAGGTTGTTTCTTAGAAAAATCTTTACATGAGAGTTCTTCCATTAATTATTTGCCTGAATTCATTCTCGCAGAAGCGTAGCATTTTTTTCAATACAGATATATTATTAGAAAAGCTGACTTCTGCAAATTAAAAAATGAGTGACAGTTTCTTTATGGAAGTTCAAAATAAAAATAGCATTTAACATCCAAATAGATGGCCCTAATGATTACCTCTGAAAAATGGTAGAAAGAGCATAATATATAAAACTTAATCTCTGTTCTAAAAACCCTAAAGTGAGGTTTAATGCTGCAGTTTATTTTTATTCATGAATTATAAATTCTTTATAAGGAAAAGTGAAAATAAAATGATCAATAAATCAACAAATATAATGTTCCACTGGTTCTATCATAAGAAACTAAATACATACTAAATTTTTTATTATTCATAATTTTCTGTTAAATACCACAGGCATAACATATTTTTAAAAGCAAACTATCTTTTCCCTTTACCAGGTAGTTGTTATGATAGAACTTACATGCTTAATACATCATCTGAATGATGATCTATTGTAACCTGATAAAATTTTTTTAGAAGCTTCATCACATATCATCTCTGAAAGGTGATTAATTATTGGGTGGTGTAAAACTATTAATGCCAATATTTTACATGGTTGCTTGTCTAAAATATGTTTTCCCTACTTATCATACAGATATTCACAGATTTAGTAGCTCCAAAATTAACAATGATTCTATACTTCATGCCACAAATTTCTGCACCTCAAAAGTCAATACAAAAAATAGGTTTAATACTAGAGAGGAAAAACCGCCTTTTATCAATTTCAGACTTTTACCATTTCTATTCATATTCTTATTTCCTTGAGGCACATTATATTAACAGAAACTTTTTAAGCCTGGAATCTTATTGCGAAGGGCCTGATGGAAGATAAAATAAATCAATGTTTGCAATCATCTCCTACCTTATGGGTCTTCCCTTATCAGTAATCCTTCTCCTGGGTAGCGCACTGAAAAATTCAGTCTCATTTATCATTAGACAGGGGTCTGCTTTATTTCTGTGAACATTTGTCCTTACCCAATAGGAGGTGAATGCCCTGTGATAATGGGAGTGGTAACTTCTTCACTCCAGAGAAAGACTGAAATCTGATGAAATGCAAATATCCTGGGAACTCCTGCAGTCTGACCTCTTCCGCAGCCTGATTTTGTCCACCGTTCTTGGTTTCCAAGATTATCTTTCATCTTACTACTTTGAGGTCTTGACACCACGGTGCCCACTCCCCTCTGTTGTTTTGGTGGCATTTTGGTATTCAAAGGCATCTGTTCCATTGCTGACTGAGCCTTCGCTTTGGGAAAGCTCCATGTAGGTGACAGTTCTGAATACAAGCCTTCTCCACCCCCTGGATGAGCCTGCAACACGCTGAGAATTGGGCAGGATTTCTTGATTGATTTCAAGAGAATATCTCTGTCATTATTTGGAGCCACAGTGAGATATTCCCAAGGACCCACAAGTTTAAAAATACTATTGTCCTCTTCATTCATTTACTCAGCAGCATTCAAGAGACTCTGGCAATTGCCAGCAGTGTTATAGATTTGGGGCATAAAGCAGGAGAAAAGCTCACCAGGTCCATGTTTCACAGACTATATCCTAATGGGAAACACAACCAAAACTTTAACCCTAGATATTAGAATAAATAAACAATAAATGTCAGATAACAATAAGTATCAGACACTAAGAGACTAATAAGTAGTATGCACAAACTAAAGTGAGGTAAAATAAAGTTACTTTCTTAGATTGGGTGCCCAGGGAAGGCTTCTCCAAGCTTGCCTCTAACCTACTGCAATCTGAATGACAAATAGTGCCATGCACTTAAAAAAAATCAGAGGAAGGGAGAGTCTCCAGTTATGGAGACTCTGAGATGACACTAAGCCCTGGACTTCCTTGGCAACACAAAATGGATTCAAACAGAAACACGGAAGAAGAAACAAACAAGCAAATAAAAAAATTAAATCCCTGACCTGCAAAATTGTGATATGATAGAATATATTAGCATATCTAGCATGCAACCTATAGGAAAAGGCTTATTAGCCAGCAAAATATTTTAAAAAGAAGAAAAATATAATGCACAAACAGGACTGCCGATCCAGACAGTCACAAGGAAGCTGAGCCAATAGGACTTAAATATTCAGTCCCCTTTCTAAATTTCTCCCCTTGATGAGCTGGATGCAGCTGATTAGTTTATCCATGAAATATTTGATCAACATTGCAGAGAACAACACCCTATTACTGCATCCTGTTCTCACCATCTTGAGGTGAGGACTGTTACCACATATGAATCCTTCCTTTAGGCATTTATGTCATATGTCTTCTTAAATCTACCAATAAAAAATAGGTAGTATTGTTTTACGTTCCACAAATAGTTCCTATTGTATAGCTTGCTCCTTAGCTTGCTTTCACTAAACTATGTATCTTGGAGAATTTTACACATCGGAGCACACAGATCTCCTTTCATCTTTTTAACTGCTGCATAGCATTCCATTTGCTGAGGACCAGCCTGATGTAGTGCAGAGCAGGCAATAACTGATATTAATATTGGCATAAAATAAATGGAGAGTCTGTCTCAGGCCCAAGTGACTTGTGGTGAGGCCTGTAGCTGGTGTGGGGAAGAAATTAATTATCAGGCCAAAGACCAGGACCGAAACCAGCGCACGGTCTGTGAATTCCTGGCACCTCAGAGCAATAGGAACACTACAGCTGATGACTTCAACTCGCACAAATTCCTTCTAGCGCAGTAGTCACAGTTAGCAGATAATCAGGTTACCAGTTAACCATGAACTGCTCCTGTGTGATTTTCCAAAAATGTTTGTTCTTCTAATCCTTGAGCCTCGCCTGCATCAGCAGTTCACCCGCATCACTTCCTGCAGCTGTCAGCACCCCCTCTCCGATCAAATTATGCACAAGGCCAGGGACACTGTGCCTTGCAGTCTTATTCCTTCATTGGCCTTTGACCATCCCAGTTCACCTCATAACTGAAATTGTGTGTGTGTGTGTGTGTGTGTGTGTGTGTGTGTGTGTGTGTGTATACATTATTTAATACTATATATAGTTTCTGAGCAGGAGGTTAGTGGTCCTAGGCCAGGGACCTGATACCATTATATAGACAAACTATACTTTTGTTAGCTATCCATCAATTAAAGGTCATTTAGACTATTTCGAATTGTTTGACTTCTGTAAAATGTTTCAGTAGCTATTTTTCTAGATTCTTAACTGTGCTCACAAAATAGTTTCCTCAGAGTAGCTCCAGAAAGGAGAGCAACCAAATGACAGCTTGTAGAACCAGGCTTCCTGGGGTCTGTAATTAGACAACCTCAACCCAAATCACAGCAGTGCTTATTAAAAATAAAGAAGAAAATAATCATAACGTGAAAAATCAGCCTTTTGGCCCCACTTCAGGATCTGAGCCACAGTCCATGGATGCTAGAGTCGGTAGCTATTTTATCTCAGCACCTTAGGTGGTTTTCACATGTATTTGAAGAACTATTGAGTGAGGTGATTCTCAGGTGACTTCTAGCTCTAAAAATGTACTAAAATGTCCATTGCCAATTACTTCCGTGTGCAACACATTTCATTTGGAGCATTACATACGTTTCCTGTTGAACTATAACTTCCATAGTATAGAGCCAGGGCTGACTTGCAATTAAATCTGGAGTTCAGACACATCTATCAAGGTACCTGAGGATCCACACTATGGGTTCAAGGCCACCATGGGCTCCATAGTGAGTTCAAGGCCAACCTGAAGTACATAGTGAGGCCCTGTCTCAAAAAAAAAAAAAAGTCACATGAGGATCCATACACAGTGCTTCACTCCCAAGTATGTTATACATCAAAGGGTCATCCTGTGATTCTCCTCCCCATTCGTCCACCTCTATTTCAGTCAGAACCTGTTCCCTAAAGTGCTGACTGCCTGTGTACTACCCCTACTAAAGTATAGCTACTCTCATCTGCTATTTTTCCTGCTGTAGTTATAGCCAAGTCAGTCTCAATAGCCTTTGTCCTTGGAGAAGGGAAGAGGAAGAGAAACAAAATGAGCAAAGGCCTATATCTATCATTGACCAGAAAGGCTATACAAGGGCTACAAATGGAAATACACAGATACTAGTATTTAATTAATAATGTAATATTAACGAAGCTTGTGAAGCAAACATTATTATCCCCACCTCTAGATGAGAAAACCAAACAGAAAGAAGCATAAATAATTTGGTAAGATAAGTGGCCAAGAAGGGAAAGACTCAAATTCAAACCTAGGTCTGAGTGGTGCCTGCCCACTGGCTTTATACTGATTTCCTCCTAGAATGCACATGTGTCTATCGTTTTTATCTTTCCTTAGTCCTGGGTATTTACTCAAGACTTTGCTAAAGTACAAGGAACAACCTTGAGTGGGAAGTTTAAAAGACTGTAGCCCACAGAAACCTTCATCAATTCATTTGAAAGTGTCCAGCAGGTATCACACACTGTGCTGAGTCACATTAGGAATTCAGGCCAATCTATAACTCTTCACACTCCCTGGCACGCCGCACTGGATGGATTTATGTACCACTAAACTTAGATAGCTTAAATACTTCATTGCCTGAGCCCTCGGTAATGCTGATAAAATATATGCAGCTGCACTTATAAATCATTATCTTTTACTTACATTTAATAAAATTGAAAATAATGTTTTCCAAGAAGTTGTTGGACAGATTCAATTCACTATGGCCTGGCTCTGGTGGCTATTTTATGCACCATTTTCCTACACTATTATCTCCTTTGCCAGAGTATTAGATTACTTTGGATCATTTTTACACACTTCTTTTAAGATAAAAGTAAAGAATTTTTGTCATTTATAAGCTACTTCAAACTCAGTTGAATGAAATACTGTTCTTTCCATGTATTAAATGTTTATACCCCCCAAAATTCATATCTTGAAACTCTAATTTCCAATGCAGTTCTACTAGGGTGGAGATGGTCATAAAGAGGAGTCCTTTTGAATAGTCAGTGACCTTATAAAAAGAGATGTAAGAAATTCTCTCTTTCTCTATCTTTCCTACCTCGCATTCCTCCTCTCTTTCTTCTCTTTCCTCTTCTTCTCCTTTCTTTCTCTTCTTCCTCTTCTCTCTCCTCCGTCTTTTTCTGCCTGTCTCTTTCTCTCTGTCTCTGCCTCTGTTTCTCTGTCTCTGTCTCCATCTCTTTCTCTCTCTCTCTCTTTGTCTCTCTTTCTCTCTTCTCTTTACTCTCTCTCTTTCTCAAAAGACAAAAAGGACTCTTACCCGAAACCAAATAATCTGGAAACCTGACTTTAGATTTCTTAGCCTCTCAAACTACGAGTAACAAATTTCTGTTGTTTAAGCCACCCACTCTACAAGGGAGTTTTGCAGTAGCAGTCTATACTGACTAAGATAGCTAACACAGTTATGACCCAGGTATTATGATCTCACAAGTTATTTTCAGTGGCCCCCAAAACATAGAGAAAGGGAGGTAAAACAAAAAGACCACAATATTAACAACTGTTGAATTTAAGCAAAGAGCATACAAGTACTCACTGTATTCTTTCATTTTTCTATAGATTTCAGATGTTGAAAGACAAAAAGTTGAAAGTAGATTCATCAAATCCTGCTGTATGACAAACATCTCCAAGTATCTCAGTGGTTTACAGAGAAAATATTTATTTATTTCTCACTCAAGAGTTTACACATTGGCTGGGTATTACTATTTCAAGTTGTAGTCCAGGCTTGTGTTTTATGTCTCTCATACTGAGGCCAGCAGCTGCCCAACGTATCCTTAATTTATAGCCAATGACAGTATGCAAGAGGTGTGAGAAACAATGTCCCCAAATTAGAATCAGCACCATCATTTCTTTCCAAATCTCATGTGCCAAAGCAAGACACACGGGCAATCCCAGCAGGTCTGGGAATCGCGTTACACCAAAAGTACGCACAGCAACTGTAACAAAGGCAAAGGAAGAACGACCGGCAAACAACGCCATCGACGCCAGGAGAAGCACCAATGGGGCAGGTATCCGAGGAAAAACAGTGTTTACACCCAACACAGCACAAAATTTAAAACAAAATACAGTTTTTAAGAATTAAAGGAAGGTAGGGGCTGGGGATTTAGCTCAGCGGCACAGTGCCTGCCTGGCAAGCGCAAGGTCGTGAGTTCCGTTCCGGTACCCGAGAAAAACCAAAAAAAAAAAAAAAAAAGAATTAAAGGAAGGCTTACTAAAGAAGTTGTGTTACAATTCACAATCAGATGGAGGCACAAAGGTATAACACTCCTCTATGATTTGTTTGACAGTGGGTGTGTGCAGTGAGGAAAGTGATTTTAATAAGGACTTAGTTTAAGCTTTAGCAACTTTCCAGCCACCCCAGGTCTCAAAGAACATGGGACTAATGCAGCTGCTCTAATCCACCACCCCTGAAGTAAAATATCCACCTGTCACTCAGATAAGATCCACCCCTCAGCTGTACCTCTAATTTATCACTTGTTTCGCAGTAAAGACTGATCTCCGTATGATTGAGAATAATAACCTTAAGATTGGCAGTTTTGTACTAAACAGTGTCGCAATAGTCCCTTTTCTTCACCATCACAGTCACTGACCATCTGAAGAAGTCCTTCCATGTATTAAATTTTCTTTTGGGGGCAAGTGGAGAGGGTATTTCTGGGTGTCAAACCCAGGGCATTCTAAGCCACGAAGGCACACACCAAGTCCCATATGTATTAAATACTAAAAAGGAAAATGTGTCAAGGTGAAATTCAAATTATGAGTCACAGAAATATAATCTATTGTATATTATATACAATTTTCAAATGACTCCATAAAATAGTTTGTGTTACTCTTCCGAGTAGTAATTATACTCAACATAATTTATTAGGAGGAAAACACTGAAGGCCTAGAATAAAGCTGCCTTTATAAAACAGCTACATCACCGAGCAGATTATATTCCTGACCCTGAACTGAAGGAGCTTGTCAGTTTTCTTTCTTTCCGAGTAAATGGGTTCTGCTGGGCTTCCGTCCAGAAAGCCTCTCTGCGTTAGCTCACTTTATCGCTCCCTGATCTTTTGTCCCCAGATGTGTATCTCATGTAACAGTTCTGCACGTTTGACCCCGACTACTTTGCTCAAACACAAAGGGGAAAGGAGTTACAGGAGAAATTTTCCTTATTCACTATACAACAGAAAATCTGTTCTTAGCTTTTTATTTTAAGAACATAATTTTTCCTTAAACTTACCTATTTAAAATTTAAAATTTCATTCGTACCACAGAGTTCAACCACGGTTGATTTGTATTATTTTGTCTTGAGACTCTGTATCACTTTGAATGTTCTGGCTTTGATTTGTTTATGTGTGTGATACTGGTATGCTGCTACTGTTCTATTTCTTTGTTTGTTTCTCGTTGACTACTCTCTTCAAAATAAAAATAAATAAATAAATTAAAGTTTCATTAGTACCACAGAGTTCTGAAAGTTCCAAACTGTTTGGAATTAATCTTCCTCTTTATAAGATTTTAATTGCTATAAAGTTTTGTTACATCCTCCCTCTTACTGAAAATCTTATTGCAAAAATATGCATTTGTTTTCAGCTCTGAGAAAACTATAAACATTATAGCTGAGAATTTAGATGGTAGAGAGTATCCTCCTATTTTGTAATTTAATGTGTAAATAAAGTCAAACTTTAATAAGTAGACATTTCACTCTGCATGCTCGTCATTCAAGCTGGCCGCCAGAAGGAAAGAAAGATTATCTTTTTGGTTGCTTCAAACCTTCTTTAAAACCAGTTAGCTTTTTGCACATTGATTCAAGCAATAAAAGACCTAATGTTCCTTGAACAACTTATATTTGAAAATGCTTTTTGCTTCTTGAAAATATTCAAGTTTTATAACATTGAGGATTTTTTTTTTTTTCGATAAAATAGAATTCCAGAATATGGGCAAATCTCTCACCAGGGACCTTGGAAATAGTGCAATATATCAGCAATTCAATTTAAACACTAAAAATAGGGGTTTTTTTAATGACATACATTCTTCTAAGGTGTGATAGATTTATATTTCCCCTCTGTAAAACTAATTAATTTTTGCTATACGCATCCATTACTATTATACATTAATAGCTAACTATTTTAAAGGCCTGGTAAGGTGCAAATTAAAATGAAAACCTCTTGCAGTTGTTTGAATTCAGTCAAAGCAGTGACTTCATTCATATGTAAATGGTCCGATTGTTTGTCCGGTAGGTCTGGGGTCTGGGGATCCCCCGACCCACCCCCACTGGGCTTATCTCTCTCTCTGATATAGAAAGCGGAAGAGGGGTCAGAGAAGACCAGTGCAAAGCAGAAGTACCTTATTAAGGCTGTTGCAGCAGAAAGCGGTACAAAGCCACTCCCGGGGAGTGGGGGCGCCCAGCGCCGAGCCCAGATGAATCTGGGGCCGGGATCCCGCTGTATGGAGTCGGGGTCCCATCTCCACCTCCCTGAATGTCAGCACTTGACTGACTGCGTATTGGGCTTTGCTAGTGGTGCGGTCTTGTGGGCTAACTGGGGTATGCGTAGGCACGGAAATCTGCATAGGAGGGACAGGCTTGCCCACGAGAGGCAGGCGTCAAAACCACAGACTGTCGGCGCCAAACCGCAAAGTGCTTGAAAACTACTGGCTGCTCACAGCCGCACAGAAGCTGGTTTTTTCTACCCTCTGAGAAGGGCCCAGGTCTTTATTTTATTCCTCCCCAAGGGTCCCTCTTGTCCTTATACTATGTACCTGAAAAACAACTCCAGTAATATTGATGCTGGATCAAAAATAAAATATATCTATAAACATGCTACCAACTGAGATTGGGAAGATACTCCTTCCCTTGTTTTAGACCCATTTTTCTTTCTTCTTTTTTTTCCCCCCCGGTACGGGGAATCAAACTCACGACCTTAACCTTGCACTTGCCAGGCGGGCGCTGTGCTGCTGAGCTAAGTCCCCAGCACCTGCTTTAGACCCCCTTGAAGGCACTTGAAGGAGCTCTTTAGCTTTTTTATTTTAAAGAGATGTAAATGTAAAATCTTTTTCTTTCTCCTGCTCTACATAAAATTCAAACATGTGACCAAAGAGAACTAACTAATCTGAAGGACAAACCTAACTAACACGAGTATGCTACACATTAGTCTTACCCCTTTAAAGGGGCAATTTATTTATTTATTTATTTTGTTGTCGTTGTTGTTGTTGTTGTTTTCCAGTAATGGGAAACGAACTCATAACCTTGCGCTTGCCAGGCAGGCGCTGTGCCGCTGAGCTAAATCCCCAGTCCCAAGGGGTAATTTATATCTCATAAAATTAATTTATCACCAGAGTGTTCTCAGTCTTTATGTTTCTCAGCTTCACTTTCCTTGATGCTAACCTATCATTTTCACATGATGGCGCTCAGGACACATAACCCCAAAACATGGTTGTACCAGACCAGAAGGTGCCCCCCCAAATGCACCTGTCTGGCATAGCATTATTTTGAGATGGTTATTTCATGTGGCGGAAACTTAATCCCTAGTGCAACAGTACTGGGACTTTTCAGAGGTAATTAAGTTATGGGGGCTTTGTCCTCATCAATGGATCAATGCCTTTGTAACAACAGTGAGTTAGTTATTTTGGGAATGGGTTCCTCATTTTTAAGGAGAGCTCAGACCTTCCCTCTCCACCCTCATGCTCTCTCTTTCCCTCCTAACTACACCATGGGGTGATGCAGCAGGGAGACCTCTGCGGATGCCTTTAGACCTCCCAGCTCCTCAAACCATGGGAAATAAATGTCTGTTGTTCATATAGCATCCATTCTGTTATAACAAAATGGACTAAAACAGAACTTGGCAGGAAGAAGTGGGACTGCTGCTTTAATAAGTACCTGAAAATGTAGAAGCAGCTTGAAGCTTGGTAATAAGTAGAGGCTAAAAGAATACAGAGAAGCTGGAGAAAAGAAAAAAACCTAGATTGCTGTGAATAGTGTTAAAGGCAACTTTATGGAAGCCCGAAAGATAAAAGAGTTGTGGGGAAATTTTGGTCCTTGAGATGAAGCGTTTGCAGCTGAATGCTTGTAGAAATATGATAGTCAAGGCAACTAGGGTAAGGTCTCGGAATTGAGAAACAAGGTGGGAAACTGGCGCGAGGGTCGTCCGTGTTATAGTGACCGCAAAAGCAGGGGCGAGCTGTGTCTAGGTCTGAAGCTCTTTGTGCAAGATAGGATTTAAAAGCAGTGAGCTAGGATATCAGGTAGAAAAAATTCTAAGCAAAATATTGAAAGTGCTGTATGGCTACTTTTAATCACATTTAGTAAAATTTGACAAAACAGAAATTATTTTAAACAGGATACACAATTAAAAGGGAAGCATAATGCACAGATTTGGAAAATTCACAGGCTGGACCTGTATGGAGTGAAAAGGTTGGTTTAAGAGAGCAAAGCAAGGGTGTGAACAAGCAGTGACACGCTTGCTAAAGAGATTAATGTACATAGCAGACAAATGAATGCTGTTCATCAAGACAGTGGAAGAAAGACCGCGACGTCATTGCAGAAATCTTTGAAGCTGCCCTTGCCAACACAGGCCCTTGAGGGAAAGTTTCCAGAGAGGGACCTGGGGGACCTCAGTGTTACTGCCCAGAGCTAGGGTACTGCTGGCTCAAACAAGTAACTGTGTAGCCTATGCCTCTGCTCTGGTGGGTGCAAGCTGTAGACCTTCATGGTTTCCTTGTGCTGCTGACTCTACACATGTACCATATACGTGAGCTGTGGGGCCATGGCAGCCTCACCTAGATTTCAAAGGGTGTATGGCACACCACGGAGGCCCAGGCAGACATGTAACAATAATAAAGTCACCACAGAGAGCCGTACTAGGGAAATATTGAGCACAGTTGGAGCTGTCACAGAAAGTCTCCCCCTAGAACAAAGTCTAGTGGAGCTGTGAGGATGAGGCCCCTGGGAAAACCCGAAACTGTAGAGATACTGATGTGCAACTGCACTCGGGGAAAGTTAGAGGCCCGAGACTCCAACCAGTGAGACTTCCGGGTGAAAGGAGCCCAGTAAGTCCATCAGGCTGTGCAAGGCCTTGCAGGGCAGTATACCCAGTCTGGCGTGCCCAGGATTCAAGACACGGAGTCAGAGGTGTTTATTCTCCAGCCTTACGACTTATTGATGTTTTTCCTGTTGGCTTTTGGATTTACTTGGAACCAGTCACCCCTTTGTTCTTGCCTATTTTTCCTCATTTGGAATAGAAACATCTGGCCTATTCCTCTTTCATCATTTGTTAATTTCCCAGCCCCACAGCTAAACAGGAATTATCTTAAGGATGAACTGTTCCTAAAGACTTACTCATACATGATGCAAATGAGACGCTTGACTTTGAACTTTTGAGTTGCTGCTGGAATGATTTAAGACCCTGGGACTATTGGGATGAATTTATCTTACATGCGAGAAAGACATGAATTTTGGGAGCTAGGAACGGTAATCTATGATTTGAATGTGGCTCCACAGTTCATGTTTTAGAAACTTAATCCTCAGTGTAAGAGTTGACAGGTGAGTGACATCTTTAAGAGGTGCTGAGGTCAAGAGGATTACGCTGTTATAACAGAGGTGCTTGTCACAGAAGTGGCTTCCTGAGAAAGGATGTGTTCAGCGCTTTTCCTCCTCCTGTGCTGTCTTGCACTTTCTGCCGTATGCCGCAGAGGATACAACCCTTGCCAAATGTGAACCCCTTCGATTGGGAGTTTCCAGCCTCCAGGACAGTAAGAAATGTCTAGCGTTTATGAGTTATTCAGCCTCAAGTATTCTGTTACAACAACACAAAACAGACTAAGATATGCAGACCCAGAAAAAGCTCTGAAAGCTGCCCTTTGTAAAAGAAATTTAAATGCATATACAAAGGAAATCTTCAACATTTTAGATTACCAAAAAGGGACTTTGTTAGTATAATTCCAATCCCCCTTCTATAATTGTGAAAAGACCCCATCTTTTTCCAGAGTTGTGCTCCTAAAATATTTCTAAGGACCTCCGGATGTTTACTCTAAGGAGTTAGTTCCTAGATAACTGCTGTGTGAGCCTCCTCAGACACACAACAATGCATGAAGCTTCTGCCAATGGCAGTCAGAGCTATCCAGACCAATTTGCTACTGTAGTTCCACAGTGCTGGAGCACAGATGTTCAGTCATGGGTTATACTCTGCCTGGAATCAGGTTCCCCTAAGAATTGCTCTAACCCCAGCCAAACTACCCTCCTTTCTTTGACTTCCCAAAAACACAACTAAAACCAAGCTTTTCTAACCAAACACTTCAAATTCTTAGTTTATTCAACCTTAAACAAACCCAAATAGAAGACACTAATAATCCTGATTGAACGTCTTTTAGGAAAACTATTTCTTTCCTCTCTTTTGTAAAATGTATATGTGTAATTTACATTGCTAAATAGAACACAATGCATGCATTCTGATTGAAGGTAACCTCATACTTTTCTCTGAGAGCAAATGGAGAGCATTTACTTATCTTACCTGGAATGAAAGAGCCTTTTCTGAAGAATTTCCTTTAACAAACATAGTCACATCTTTACCTCCATAAAATCAAACTACAGCAATTTTGAAAGGAACGGTGTCCTCAGTTAATCTTTTATAAGGTAATATCCCTGCTATATAAGCCATTTTTTAATCTAAAAATATAGTGTTTTCTTACTTTAAAATTCAGTCAAGAATTTTTAAATTAAATTTTATACATGTATTTTTAAAATAAGTACTATCTATAATTGGTATAAAATTCTAAATTATACAAGCAGGTCACTCTCACAACCTGTTTTTCTCAGAAGCAGCCACTTTTATTGGTGTTTTGTGCTTTCTTCTAGAGATTATAAAAGAACCAAGGACAATTTATCAATGTAGTACTTTTTTGGAAGCTTCTTGAATCAATTTCTTCACTTAAGATTAAGATCCACTTCCCACAGGTGAACATTCTATTGTTTTCCAATTTCTGCATTTTCTCCTAGTCCCTACAGCTGTTTTGACCTGCAATCACACCATCAATTAGGCTCTTTTATTTCCTTGCCACTCTAAAATGATGTTTTAACTTGTAGTAGTAGCTTTGTTTTGCAGAATGGGCAAGTTATATATGTGGTTAAATTTTGTTTGCTTTCCTTATGCAACGTATTTAACTACTTATTTACATTTTCCTGGAATTATGTATTGCAGTACGAAGAACATGTGTAGCGAATCAAAAGCTGTGAAGGGTCTGTGATTGTAACCTACTTGCAAATTAATACATTAGCCTCCCACAGTCTAATGGATCCTAGTAGAAGAAATGAGACTCCTGGGTCAGAGACAAAGGACAACTCACAGCTCAGAGCAATAGCAATAATCAGAGCATTAACATTTGTGCTAGTTTCCTAGGCCTCAATTCCTACAGTGTGACATCAAGACGGCAAATGATAACTGATAATGTAGTACAGTATACCCTCAAAGAAAAATGCTCAGCACAGATTCCAAATATTCTATAATGGGGAGCAAACTTACCTGATGTATGCTCATAAGGAGACTTTTTTTTAATACTTTCCCACTGCTCTGAAAGGAGACACTATCTTTATCTTCCAAGGTTTTTTGTCACAAAAACATTCTTTAAAAGATAGTTCATGTCAAAAGCAGTCAATCCCTTGGCTCACAAGCTGTGCAGAAAAGAGTTATCTCCAAATATGGGGTGTTTACAAAGCCCTAGGCACTGGTAAAAATTCTAATTCTTTGATTTAACAAAGTTGTGAGTACTCACTTCATTCCAAGGGCCATAACAGATGTCCACTAAAGGGGGCAATGTATGTGAAAGAGTTTTTAAATTCTGGAAAGACAAGTGTGAGCTATTTTTCCTACTGCCATAACTGATTTGTCCTTTTAGTATTTGCCTATAGTAGTTCTTATGCCTCTTTCTGATGTTGGTTATCTTCCAGAATCTGTATGGATCCTTTATCTTCACAACTATTGTTGAGCTGAAAAGCTACAACAGTAAAGCTTCCAGTCTCTCTTTTCTTTTGCACAAAATGGTCTAGCGGATTTCTTCCTATAGCCAGATTTCCTGGGGCTTTCAATCCTCTAATTTCATAATTGGAAAAGAGAGAAGCTAGTTGGGTTGGGATTTAAAAATGCAAAAGTCTTCAAGTAAAATTAAATAATACTTGGATGTTATGGTTTATATCTAGGTAACTCCCCAAAGCCTCATAGGCAGGGAGGTTTGAAGGTGGCTGAGTTAGGGTGTGTGAATGTGGATTAGGATGTGATACTGGGATTAAGAGTGGGTAATGGAACCCCTGAGTAGGGGCACCACCCACAGGCTTACAGCCACCTTCAAACTCCCAGCCCATGTCAAAATAAAAAAGCAATCAAGGTGGAAAGATAACTCGGTGCAAAGGCCCTTCGTTCAACCCCTGCTACAACAGCAACAACAAAAGAATTTATTGGTAGCTGAATATTTTTAACTTATGTTTATTTTTAAAAACTTACAAGGTGAAAAAAATGTACGATGCAAATTCATATGTAATATACTATGAATATGTAATATTAAAATTTTAAAAGTACTTTAGGCAAGAGAATACAATTTTAAAATTCTTTTTTGTGTCTATTTTCTTTTTTATAGGTTATTGAAATATAATTGACATGAAGTAAACTGCACGTATAGTATTTAAAAGTGTTTTAAGATACCTGTAAAGCCATTACCATGGTGAAGATGAAGAATGCGCACCTAAAGTTTTCAAGTGTCCGTGATCCTTTCTTCCCTCCACTTCATCCCTAGGCAAATAGTGATTCGTCTTAGGCCAGTATAGAAATATTTTCACTCTCTAGAGTTAGAACTAAATGAAATGCAACATACCCCCACGAAGTCGCGGTTCAGAGTTCACGGCCTCAGTCCTTCACAATTTGTCCTTAGAACCTAGACCCTAACCGGTATTTGTTCTCGGAAACCCCTGAAATTTCACTGAAGCCATAAATACCCTCCACAATTGATATTTTGGCAAGAGGATTGCAAGTATCCGATCTGCCCGCGTTCCTCAATGCTCCCTGCCGCTGACTGGCTCTGCGCCAGGACCCACCTCAGGCAGGTGCACCAGCATCCCCGCGTCACGACAGGTTGCTGCCCCGCGTGTGCTATCTCCAGGGTTCTCAGTTTTGTTCTTCTTAAAGCTTTAAAATCCCTAATATGCCACCAAAACACCCTGCACCTTCTAAGGCTTCATTACCACGGTATTTTATTAGATAAAATTACATAACTTTGGGAGATTACATAACTATGTAGGGCTTAGACTGCAAAAATAGGGATTTACAGGCATTTTTCTGACTGTATCTGAAATTTGTAGTTTTTCAAAAAATTTTCAGATGCTCTAGAAACGTATGTGGGGGGTCCACTGTATACAGTATGTAGTATTTTTTTCTTCTAGTTTCTTTCACTAGCATGGTTTTGAAAATTTATTCACATTAGCGTCTGTATCAATAATTATTTTTCTGGCTAGTACTCCGCTGTGTATATATCCCACAATTTATTTACCCATTCACCTACTGCTGGACATTGGGTTTGATTGCATTTTGGAGCTGTAGTGGGGTTATCATAAACATTACCATAGACAAGTCTTCACATAGGTATATCATTTCCCTTGGGCAATAAATAATAGCTTGGGGATTCAATAAATTGAATCGTAATGCACATAATATATGCTTAGCTTTTTAATAAATGACAAATATATCTTCCAAGCAATTATATCATTTTATGTACCCATGAGCAGAAAGTTTGAGTGTTCCAGTTCGTCCAAATGCTCATCAAGTCTTACTACAGTCGTGTATTTTAATTTTGCTGTCAAGTGGGTGTATAGAGGTATCAAATTATGATTCAATTTGCTTTTCCCTAATGACTAATGATCCTAAGCATCTTTTCACATTTATTGGCCATCTGCATGTCTTCTTTGGTGAGGTATATTCAAATATTTTGCCCATTTTTTTCATCATTCTCTTCTAAGTAGGTTGTAAACATTGTAGATATACATAACATACATATATATACACATACATATGCACATATACATGTACATATATACATATATATGTGTATGTGTGTCTTATTCCAGACTTTTCATATTGATCTATATGCCTATCTTATGCCAATATGACACTGTCTTGACTATTTTAGTCATATAAAATCTCTTGATATCCATTATCACTAGTAGGAAAATCCAACGTGTTTTTCCTTTCCCCTTACTCAACGATTAATACAGAACTCTTCTGTGGAGGTGTTTTTTCACACAAAGCAATTCTACAACCGAATTGCTTTCCCTTAAAAAAAAGACTAGAGAACACAAGCTGGATGCCTCTAATTCAATTCAGTTTTGACACTACCTACCTTTAGGTGGTGTCAGACCCCACGGGTTAAGGGCCCAGTCCCACAATACTACCCCCAATATATAGTGCCAACCATAGCACCCAGGTTGATATCTCTACCTCTGATCAACCACCTATCAGTTGGAGCTCCCATGACCCTTGCCTCAATTTGATTAATTTAGGAAAACTGTTCACAGAATTTAGGTAATGCTTTGCTTACTTTTACTGGTTTGTTATGAAGGCTGTTACAAAGAATATGGAGGGAAATATCATCCAAAGAAGCTCAGATGTTTTATAAAGCAAAAAAGGATTTATACGACATCTTAGAATTACACGTTGGGCAGCACAATTTCTAGTGGAAAGAAGACTATGTCCCACTAGGAAGGAGATCCTTTTAAGGAGAAGAGAAGGAAATTTAAGTGGGTCACAGGTCATTTATTAAGAGCTATGATTGGAGGATAAATGTACTTCTCTAGTTCATTAGTCTAACACAAGCCAGCTCAGCCCTCATTGTTAGAGGAAAGAGTTTAGTCTACGCAAACCTCAGGGTGTTCTTTCTCAGCGAATAATTTTCTTTAGGCACATCAGCAAGTTCCTAGAATGGTCACCTCAGCACAAGATGCGTCCGGGTCACAAAATACTGTCACTGCTGGCGGTTTTCTTTGACAGCAGAAAAGATGCGTAGGGCAAAGTGTGTGGAGAGGGGCACAGAGCTTCAGTGTCCCCTCCAGGCATGCCACCCTCCAGGGACTGGCACATGTCTCACTCTCCGGAAACTTTCCGAACACCATCCTCCTGGGTTTTATGGGAGCACCACCACACAGACATGAAAGCTGAAATCACTGCCATGAGCCATCAGCTCTTCTTCCCCCTGCAGGAGGTTTCACAGTGATGCCAAACATTTCAATCTTCAACCCATACTTGGTTTTTCTGGTGACAAGTGTCTTGGTCTTCCAGTGACCAGCCACAGTCTAGAAGCTATTGAAGGCCTTATAGCCACTAGCTATCTTATTAACACTCAAAAGATACTACTATCCCTCAAGAGAGTGCAAAGGTTTTAGGAGTGTCATAGTAGGAAATGGACAAGACTAGGTAGCAATATGCACCAGCTAAGACAGGGATAACCTATGAGATGCATAATTGGGCCACTGTGTCATTGTGTAAACGTCATAGAGTGCTTTTAACACAAAGACCGGCACCACCGTGGCACTAGCTGATATAATCTTAGAGGACCACCATGTTCTATGCGCTTTGTATTGCTTAATGTCTAAGATGTCATTACACAATGTCTAATTGTATTATACACACACACACACACACACACACACACACACATATATATATCCTCAAAGAAATCACAATATCATAAATGTAAAAAATTTTTATTTTTTCTCAAAGTTGTTCTGGCTGCCTATATCTATTGCCTTTCCATGTAAATTTTAAATCAGTTTATCAGTTTCTACTAAAATTTCTTTCAGAGATTTTGATTGGCATTTAGTTAGTATTGATCATTTTAGAAAGAATTAACATCATAACAACAGTAGCTCTTTCACTATATAATCTTAATGAATTCCTCTATTGTGTTTTTAAATTTTTGCAGTGTTTTATCATATTTAATACACAGGGTCTTGAGAAACTTTTATCAAATTTATCCTAAGTACTTCATATTTTGATAATACTATCAAAAATTTTGCTTAATTTAAATTTCTAATTTTTTGCCTTATATTAAGTTAACATGTGTTTCTCAAGCTTATAAAATCATTCCACAACATGTAAACTAGCAGAGTTCATGTTGTATTTTTATGATAACTCTTCCAAGTACCAATTTCATAGTAAAATAGTATAATTAATCAGTTAATGAATTAGTTGACTCATACCAAAGGCACTCAAAAAATGTTTAAGAATTAAAAGGTCACTTTCTTAGTAGGGAAGTGAAAAATGACTTTACCTTCTTAAATTCTTTAACTGCACTACAAATTGAATTGATAAAAAAAAGATTGACAGAAAAATTTATTTTAATATATATTTATTTTTACTTGAAACAATATACACATTATGGAGTACAGTGTGATATCTCAATATGTGTAATAATCAGATCAGGGTATTTAGCCTGTCTTTCGCCTCAGACATTTCTTTGTGTTGGGAACATTCAAACTCCTCTCTACAGCTATTTAAATATATTCTATTAGTTGTTGTTAATCACGAATATCCTGCTGTGCCTTAGAGTACCAGAAATTACTCCTACTATCCAATGACACCTCTCACCTATTAGCTGTCCTCTCTCCATCCATCCCTCTCTCACGCCCTTCCTAGGCTCTCGTAATCACTATTCCACTCAAGATTTTAGTTTCCACGTATGAGTGAGAGCATGTGTTATTTGTATTTCTGCATTCGATTTATTTCATTTAACATAATGTCCTCTAGTTCCATCCATGTTGCTGCAAATAATGGAATTTCATTCTTACAGCTGAATAATGTTGCTAAATGTTTTTTCCTTATCCATTCATCCGCTGATGTACACAGGGGTTGACTCCATACTGTAGCTATTATGAAACACCCCCAAACCTCCCCAAGTCCCAGTAAACTGTGAATATATCTAGCCCTCCTGGAGATTCCCATTTGGGCCCCACCATTTTTCATGGAGATGTGACATCTGTTAATCAAACAGCTCCCATCATCCCACCCTCTCAGAGAACCCTACAGCCCCACGCGCACCTGAACTAATCACAGGCCTGAGGCTCCTGCTGAGACAGCACTCCCTTTATACTCCTTCAGGTTTGTCTAGGGCTCCCAGTGACGTACTGATGCCTCTGAACTATAGGACAGACTATGAAACCTTGCTCCAGTGGTCCCATATATCGCTCATGATTTATTTCTCAGGTAGTGTGGCCTTGGAAGGTGCTGTAAACTTACTCAGAAACTTACAAAGCACCCATCTCAAAAGAAAGAGCAATGAACACTAGGGCCTGTTAGCCCCAAAAAGATCCAGAGAACTTCAGCCAGTAAGGATCAGTGGCAGAAACCAGCACCCAGTAGAGCTGACTTACAGCATCCAGCACAAGCCACTGTCAAATAGCTGTGGCAGAGACCAGCAGTCAACCCTGTCAATCAAGAACATCCAGCATTATCTGTTGTCCTCCAGCATCAGGGCTGTACCTTATCAATTCAAGGTTGCTGTCTGAATCAAGCAAAAGAACTTAATCCATTAGGAATAGATGTACAGTTTTCTCACTACCATTTATTGAAAACTTTCTCCAGTATTGTTGCTGCCTTTTGGGAGATGAATTGCTTCTAAATGCATTGATTTAATTCTTGGTTTTCTATTCTGCCCCATTTTTTTGTGTTTCTGTTGTTATTCCAATACCATACTGTTTAGGTTACCAGTTTTGTAGTATATTTTCGACTCCAGATTTATTCTTTGTGATCAGGATTGCTTTAGCTGTGGGGGCCTATTTTGTGGCTCCAAGTCAATTTCCTGATTGTTTCTTCTACTCTGTGAAGAATGTCATTCATATTTTGACAGGAATTGCACTGATTCTGTATATTGCTTAATGACTGATGTTTTAATATTAATTCTTCCATCAATGATGATGATATTTTCTCCATATTTTCCTGACCTCTTCCATGTCTTTCATCAGTGTTCTGTAATTTTCATTGTATTGAGCAATTACTTCATTGGTTAAATACATTCTTATGGTCTATTCTTTTTCTTTTTTTCTTCTTCTTTTTTTTTTTTGCTACCTATAATGACTGGAATTGTTTTCTTGTCTACTTTCTCAGTGTTTTTATTATTAGGGTATAAAAAATTACTGTTCTTTCTGTCTATGGATTTCTTTAATCTGCAACTAATATTGTATTTGTTTATCAGTTCTAACAATTTTTTGGTGCCATTATATTTTTCTATGTAAAAATCATGTCATCTACAAACATGGATAATTTGAACTCATCTTTTCCTATTTGAAGGATCTTTGTTTCTTTTATACATTATTTTTTAATTTACATTTTAAAAAGAATAAAAAAGACCAATAGCAAACTAACAACAATATAGACAAAAATAAAGCAAAAACAAAAGTGATACAGGGTTTCAAAACAAAATGGTAAGAATTAACAGTGGTTATTATATTACAAAAGATTTACAACACTGTATTGCATAAGAATGATAAAAGTCTTGTCTCCAGTCTTACAGAAACTACTTCAGATGCTCCCTGTTTAGCAAAATGTGAATTGTGAGTTTGTCATAAATAGTCATTTTGCATTGAGTTACATTCTTCTATATGTAATATTTTATGATACATATCAACAAGAGATGTTCGCTTTTATGGAATTCCTTTTCTACATTTTTGAGATGTTTACATAGTTATTGTCCTGAATTTTGATGAATTCTGTATTGTGTTAATTTGCCTATGTTTGCATCTTGGGGATATATCCCACTTTTCCATGTGCTACTGGACTTGATTTGCTAGTATTTTATTGAGAATTTTTGCATTTTTGGTGCTAGAGATACTGACCTTCAGTTTTGGGGTTTTGTCTCGTGTCCTAATTCACTTTTATTGTCAGGTTACTTCTGGCCTCATAGAATGAGTATGGGAATTGTGCTCTCCTTTTCATTTTTTTTTTTTTTTTTTTTAAGAATTGGTATTAGTTTTTCTTTAAAAGTTTGGTAAAATGCAGTAATGAAGCCATATGGTCCTGGTCTCTTGTCTTGGGGAAACTTTTTATTTAACCTTATTCCTTTTTTGGGAGTGTTCATGTTTTCTGTGTCCTGGTAGTTCAATTTTGGTAAGTGTATTTGTCAGCTTTTCTATTGTTGGGACAAAATACCTGACATTCACAATTTAAAAGGAGAGAGGTTTATTTTGACTCACAGTTTTGGAGATGTCAGTCCATGGCTGGACAGCCCTGAGGCAGAAACATCACTGCATAGGAAAGCTCCTCAACTCATTGCACTGAGGAGGCAGAGAGCAGAAGAGCCTGGGAGCAAATATAGGCAGTGACGGTCACATCCCCATAACCCACTTTCTTCAACTAGGCCCACCTCCTTATAGCTTGTTCATGTACAAACTCATCAATGAGTTAATCCACTGATTAAGTTAGTACCCTCACAACCCAACCATCTCCCCAGAAGTCTCTTACTATATTCAAACTGATAATCCAGATTAACTGGTAGTAGATTTGTGTCTGGAGAGTTATTCCTTTCCTCTAGGTTTTCCAAATTACTAGCATGTAGTGGTTCATAACAGTACTATTGGTCCTTTGTTTTTTTTGTGGCGTTAGCTGCAATGTCACCTTTTTCATCTCTGATTTTATTTATTTGAATTTTACCCTTTTTTCTTGTTTATGCTAGCTTTTTGGTCAATTTATCTTGTCCATAAAATGAATCTTTTATTTTATTGATCTTTTATATTGTTTTTGTCTCTATTTCATGTATTTCCACTCCTCATCCTTACTTTTTTCTTCCCACTAGTTTGAGATTTGATTTTGTTGCTTTTCTTTGGTTTCTATTTATTTATTTTCTGTTTGCAATATATGACATTTACATTCATCTTGGGGAGGAGATACATTTACATAATACAGCTTTTTTAAATCCCCTTCCTATCCACCTCTTTCCTTAAAATTCCCTTTCCCAACTTTCATTCTTTTTCTATTATTCCTACCTCATATTTATGGCACACAATGCTGACATTCGTTGAGGCTATTAGTCTCCTCTACGTGACATATGTTAGTTCTTCTTGCTTCCCCCTTCCCTTTCTTCTCATCCTCAGTTTCCTGGACCTCTTCCCATTTGCAAGAGGTCTATCCCCTTGTTTCCTTCTATCCATCCTTTATTATGCTCTGTACTTTGTCTTACTCAAATGAGAGATACTACATGGGATTTAAGCTAGTGTGTCTGACTTATTTCACCCAACCTTATATTTTCCAGGTAAATCCATTTCCTTACAAATGTCATAAATTTATCTTTCTTTATAGCTGAGTAGTATTCCACTATACATAGATACCACATTTTAAAACTGTTTCATCTCTTGGTGGGTATGCAGGATGCTTCTAGGACTTAGCTATTATGAATTGTGTTGCTATAAGCATGGATACATATGTGTCACTTAGTATGACATCTTTCCTTATAACCAAGCTATTCTCCTTCTAGGTATCTTTCCCAAAGAGCTAAAGAAATTATTTTGTTGTCTCCCTAGCTCCTTGAGTTGCACTATTAGGTTATTTTAAATCTTATCATTTTTTATATAGGCACTTATCATTCTAAATTTCCCTCTAAGTATTGTTTCTGTTATATCTTGTGTGTCTTTCAAGAAAAATTTTAATATCTTATTTTCCTCATGTTCTTCAAGAGAATGCTTAATGTCCCTGCATTTGTACAATTTCTAATGTTCTTCTTATTGATTTCTAGTTTCATTCCATTGAAGTCAGATAATATACATGAAAAGCCTTAGTTTGTTAAGATTTTTCTGTGGCCTAACATTTGATCTATCATGGAAAATGTTCCATTTCCTGGTGAGAAGACTGTCATTTCAGTTTTTGAATAAAATATGTGCAAATAACTATAAAATCAATTTGGTCTTCAATATAGTTCAACTCCAATGTTTCTTCACTAATTTTTTTTTTGCTGAGTGATCTGTCCCTTAATAAAAGTAAGGCATTTCATAGTGTGTCAGCCTGGGCTGGACTGAATCCCGGACATCTTTGGGAGGCCTGGTAAGTCTGGGCTCTGCCTCCCTGACCAGCATGCAAGGCAGGCAAAACCTCAGGCACCCTCTGGGGCCTCGGTGGCTACTCGCCACACCCACAGTGTGTGGGCCTGGGCTGGGCTGAACACCAGACATCTTCAGGAAGCCCAGTGAGTCACAGCTTTGCATCCCTGACCAGCGTGCAAGGCAGGTGAAACCTCAGGCACCCTCTGGGGCCTAGGAGGATCCCTGCCACATTCATAGTGTGTGGGCCCGGG
>NW_004955448.1:11875649-11884032 GCF_000276665.1 Chinchilla lanigera | reverse complement strand
ATACTAGTAAACATAATTCAGCAAATCATCAAGAAGATTATATACCATGACCAAGTATAATCTCAGGGAAGCAAGAATGGTTCAACATATGCAAAAAAAAAAAAAAAAAAAAAAGTCAAACAAAAATGGAGACACAACCTACAGGAATCTGTGGGATGCAATGAAAGCAGTCCTCAAAGGGAAATTTATAATGGTGAACTCCCCCCTATCTCTCCTTTCATATCTAATAATGTTTGCTTTATATGTGTGGGTAAACCAACATTGAGTGCACATGTGTTTACAACTATTGCTCCTTGCTGAGTTATTTCAGTATTTAGTTACCTCTGTGTCTCTTTTTACAGTTTTTGACTTAAAATCTGTTTCATTTGATGTACTCACAGCCACTCTTGTTTGTTTTCACTTCTATTTATGTGGTAAATCCACTGTTTCATTTTTAGCCTATGTGTGTTTTTAATGGCAAAGTGAATTTGTTTTAGGCAGCATATCATTGGGTCAACTTTTTAATGCATTTTATCCATCTACATCTTCTCCTTAGGGAATTTAATTTACTTACATTCAAGCTTATTATTGATAAGTAAAGACATACTCTAGTCATTATGTTAATTTTTTTTTCCTATTTGTTTCATCTTTGCTTCTTTCGTATTCTCTTGGTCATGGTTGTGTTGTGGTAGTGTTCTGTATTGAGAGGGCTTGCTTCTCTGCTCTTTTCTATGTATTCTGTACTAGTGAATTTTGTACTTTTACATTTTCCTCATATTGGCTATCATTCTTTCACTTCTAGTGGAGTACTCCCTTAAGTATTCCTTGTAAGGCTAGTCTGATGGTGATGATTTCCTTCAATTTTGTTTTGTCCTGAAATGGCTGTATTTCTCCTTCTTTTGTTTGTTTGTTTTTGAGACAGGGTCTCGTTATGTAGTCCAGGCTGACCTCAAACTTATGGAAATCAAAAATTATCTAGGGGAAAAAATTAAACAGACTCCTCTGATGGCAAATACCATTTCTCTCTGTCTTCTTGCTTCCCATTATCTTTTCATCTGTCTCTGTCTTCTTGCTCTTCTTGTTCAACTTGTTCTCTCTCACACTGTCTCTCACTCTTTTATATTTTCTGTTCTTTTCAGGTTAGCTTCGTTTTTCAGGTTAGCTTCAAGTTAACCTGAAACTCCAATCAGAGCTGTCTAAGAGCTTATGTCTTTATGCTCTCACAATCAAAGCAAAAAAGGTAGCTTTTTTTCTTCTGCTTCACTTAAAATATCTAAATCTGATTGCTCAACCTTAGATCAGGCATTCACATTGGAGGAATTACTGTGAACATAAACATGGAAAGCTACTACCAGTGTACACAGAGGAACTTTTTTTACTACTAGAAGAAGAGACAGTAAGTAAGGCCACTTGAAGATATGTTTACAATTAACACACTATCAATTTTTCAGAAGAAAAAAAAAAAACAAATTCTTTGTCTCACTTTCTGAGTTTGGTAATTAAATATGTATGAGTTGGCTTTCCATCATTATAAAGTCAATTATAAAATAATTGAGAGGAACAATTTCAAAGAGAGAAAGAGTGCTTTGGCTCATAGTCTCAGAGGTTAAGTCCATGGTCGCTTACCCCTGCTGCTCTGGGCCTGTGCCAGCACAGCACATCATGCTGAGATTACGTTCTCAGTCTCTCCACCTCATGTTGACTGAGAGTCAAAGGGAGAGTCAGGAAGGAGTCCAGGTCCCATTACCTCTTCAAGGACAAATACCCAACTCCCTAAGACCTAACCTCCAATGACCTAACTTCCTCCCCTTAGCCCCAACTACTAAATGCTCCATTACCCCCCACTAGCTCTATAATCAGGTGACCAAGCTTTTAACGCATGAACCTTTGGGAGATATTCCTAATTCAAATTATAGTGATGTGTTTCTGTATCTCCTAGGTTTCCTATAAAATGGTTGTAAAAAATAAAGCAAACAAGGGTGACACACTATGGCCCATGGGCCAAATCTGACCTGTTTCCTGCTTTTTTAATTTCAGAAAAACAAATCTAAGCCACCTATTTACATATTGTTGATAGCTTTTTTCGTGCTACAACAGTAGAGTTGAGTAGTTGTGAGAGATTATATGCTCTACAAATCCTAAAGCACTTACTGTCTGATCTTTTATGAAAAAAAAGATTATAGGTTCCTTATATTTAGTTTGTTACATTCATTAGATTCATTTCAATTATCTAGCCCAAAATAGTTTATATTTATACTGCATAGTTTTGCAACATATTATTCATGTACTACCTTATTTCCCCATATTTAGTGATTTCAGATACATTAATCAGGAAAATTTAAACATAAAGGACCACATGATCCAGAAATTCTTCTCCTAGCTACATAATCAAGAGAACTGGAGGGGCTGGGGATTTAGCTCAGCAGCAAAAGCACCTGCCTGGCAAGCGCAAGGTCGTGAGTTCGGTTCCCGGTACTGGAGAAAACCCAAAAAAAAAAAAAAAAAGAGAGAACTGGAAATACATGTCCATACAAAAACATCCACATAAGTGCTCACAATAGCCAAATTAAAACACACAAATAGACATTTGCATCAACAAATGAATGGAGAAAATATGCTATATTCATACAATGATATTTATTCAACAATTAAAGAAAATGAAATACTGATACATGCTACAATATGGATGATCATAATAGCTTTATGGTGTTTGCAAGAAGTCATATTAAATGATCTCATTTATATGAAATATCCACAATAAACAAATCCATAGAGAGACAAAATAGATTGTAACCAAAGTTTGGTGTCAAAAAGGAGTGAGGGGCTACTGCTAACAAATTTTGGGCTTCTTTCTGGAGTGAGGAAAAGTGCTCTGGAATTGGGCAGTTGTTAAATAAAATTCACAAGAGGTTGTTGGTTTGGGCTGAGCTCCTGCTGTAGAGGCAACAGACTTAACCAAAATGGAGTCACTGATGCCTGAGTTCTTTGTCACCAAACCAGAACTCAGTTTTTTATCTGACCTTCCAAGAAATCAGGAGAAAAGAGATAATAATCAAATCTCCAAACAGGCTAGTTTTAGCTGACATGATAAAGAATTCCTCCTTATGTTAACCTTTACAGGTAACTGAAACAACCAATCCACTTTTCCATCCAGATTCTACTTTCTTCAGCCTTTTTCTCTCTATAAAGCCAATGCCCTCTGCTCAGCTCATCAAAATATGCATTCTATATAGTAGGATGAAAATAATACAGAATCAAAAACAAAAGATAATTTAGATATTTCAACAAATTTGTTTTAATTTTGTCTTTTGACATAGTAGTGATGATTGTACAACTTCAGAACTCTATTGAAAAAACACTGAATTGTGTTGCTTCAAGAGTAAATTTTATTCAAACTGAATCATTTCTCAGCAAAACTAATTTTAATAAACAGGAAATCAGAGAGTTGAGGATCTGTTAGTCTGATCCTTCCATTTTTGTGTTTTCTTATGCTTTTATTACTCATGCCTGAGTGTTGCCTGTAAGTATTGTTTCATAAAAAGCCACAAGATAGTGAGTTTCTAATTCTACCATTCTATTGGCATCTATTAGCTGTAATTTTTCTATAAAGAACTTTCCTACATCAACTGTAGGAGTACATAAATAAACAGTTCACACAAGTAAAGCAGGATGAACTTAGTTCTTTCCTCTTTTCAGTTTTTCAGAGAAATGATCAGTGCTCTGGCAACCTCCAGTGGTGAGTGGTGAGATATTTTGTTTGTTTTGATTTGTTACCATTACAGACCTAATCCTTTGTTCATATGTGCTGTTTTTCCATTCAGCACAGTCATTATTTTGGATACTCGAATTTTTCCATCCACTAGGAGCTCCTTTCTGGTTGTTCTATGCCCTTTGTTGTGCCTTCACTAGACTTTTCTTATAGCAGCTTTAATAAGACGCAAGTTGAGGGGGTGTTCACCAGAGTTGCAAGAAGGACATGCAGAGATAAGGGACTTTTGGAGACACAAGCCCAAATCCTCCTGGGATACATGGCTAAAGATTAAAAGGTAGCCTACAGGGCCATAAGTTCATGTAGGAGCAAAGCACACTGGCTTAAAGAAAATATGTTCTGGCCTTACTCTTTCCCATACTGTAATTTATTATTTATATTGACCCTAAGATCAGTCATGTAGCTGACCTGGCTTTACCCTATGCTCTACATGAATTCCTGCACAGACGTTGTTGTAGTTTGGGGTTTTTCAAGGGGAACAAAACAATACAGGACACATATTTTATAAGATTATTTTAAAATAGTCACCCAAAGAATCATATACAAAGACCATGCAGGAAAGTCGCATACACTAAAGACCCAAAGAATCCAGCTGAGGGCCTGAATCCCACGGTAATGTCCTGTATGAGTTCAGTTGAACTCCTAGAGCCCATAACAATGCCTCCTATGAGTTCAACTGGAGGCCTAGAGCCCATGACAATGTCTCATGCAGACCTGTTTCAAGGATGTGCTTGGAAGGCTCAAAGGTGTGTGGTGGAAGCTAGAAAGTCTGTGCCAGTGGGATGAAGGATCTGTGCTAACAGGCTGAGGGATCTACACTGGAGCCAGGAAGTGACACTCAAAGTAAGAACCAGAGCTCCCCTGAAAAGTACCACAGCCATCCTCAGCAATAGTGAGGTCCCAAGCTCCTCCAACAATGAGGAAAGACAAGTTCCCATCAGGAAAGCTAACATGACAACCTTCTCCAGGAGACTGAGCAGTGCACCATCTTCCCCTCTGGAGCCAGGAAGCAATGCTCAAAGTGAGGACTGGAGCTCCCCTACAGTGAACTGTAGCCATTTTCAGAGACAGTGAGGTTCTGAGCTCTTTTGATGATGAGAACAGCAGAGTTCATCAGGAAAGCCAGCATGACAAGCTCTCCCAGGAAAACCAACAGCTTCCAAAAGTTCCCTATAGCTTCCCTACAGCTTCTAAACTTCTTCCTCTCCAGTTCTGCCTCTTATGCTTCCAGCAGCAATCCTCAGGTGTGCCTTCCACACCCAGCACGATGCTGGTTCAGTTCAGCTGGGTGTTACAAATTGACCACCAGCTGTCAATCTACTACAATCCATAAACTCTAGAAGCCCATCCCATGACTGCATGAGGTTTTGAGGGAATATCCAGACACAAACCATAATAACAATATGCTACCTGGGATCCAGCAGCCAACACAGTCCTTCTCAGTTGAAGTCTCCTGAGCTTCATCTTATTTTTTTGGTGGGACGGGGGTGTTTCTGGTATGGGGAACTGAACTCATGACCTTGCACTTGCCAGGCAGGTTCTGTGCCACTGAGCTAAATCCCCAGCCTCCTGAGCTTCATCTTAACCAGCATCTTTTCCATCAGTGCTCGGATTTTCCAGGCTCCAACCAGAGTCTTCAATATAGTTTACAGCATACAGGGCTGCCTCTTTAGCCAGTCTCTCAAATTTTTTCCAAGTTAATTCCAAAGGCTCTTAAGCCACATGGCCAGGCAACATCACAACAATGGCCCCACTTCTGGTACCAATTTTGTTGAAGTTTGGAGTTTTGCAAGGAGAACACATTCCTCACTTAGGTGTCTTACTTCAGCTCGTTTACTGAGTGACTTGGAAAGCTGCTAATTTTGAGGGAGCCTAGAACAGGCAAGGGCTCTGCAACAGATCAAGGCTACTGCTCAGGCTGCTCTGCACTTGGGGCCATATGACACAGCAGATCCAGTGGTACTTGAAGTGTCAGCGGCGGATAGAGTTACTATTTGGAGTCTCTCGTAGGCCTCCATAGATGAATTTCAGCAGAGGCCTTTAGGATTTTGGAGCAAGGCTCTGCCATCATCTGTAGACAACTACTCTCCTTTTGAAAAATAGCTTTTGGCCTGCTACTGGGCTCTAGTGGAAACTGAACACTTGACCATGGGACACCAGGTCGCCATGACACCTGAGTTGCCTATCATAGCCTGGGTATTATCTGACCCACCAAGTCATAAGGATGGACATGCACAGCAACAGTCTATCATTAAATGGAAATAGTGTATTTGTGATCGAGCCAGGACAAGTCTGCAAGGTACAAGTAAATTACATGAAGAAGTTACCCAGATACCTATGGCTCCTACGCCTGCATATTGCCTTCTGTTTCCCAGCATGCACCTATGGCCTTGTGAGGTGAACCATGTGAACAGCTGGGAGAGGAAGAGAAAGCAAGGGCCTGGTTTACAGACGGTTCTGCACACTATGTAGACACCATCCACAAGTGGACAGCTGCAGCGCTGAAGCCCTGTTCTGGGACATCCTTGAAGGACAACGGTGAAGGGAAATCACCACAATGGACAGAACTTCGGGCAGTGCACTTGGCAGAACATTTTGCCTGGAAGAAATGGCCAGAGTGTGACTGAATTCTGACTCGTGGACCATGCCCACGGTCTGACCAGATGGTCAGGAAGTTGGCAGGAACATAACTGGAAAATCAGTGACAAAGATATTTGGGGAAGAGGTATGTGGATAGACCTCTCCATATGGGCAAAGGATGTAAAAATATTTGTTTCACATATAAATGCTCACCAAAAGGTAACATCAGCAGAAGAGGATTTTAATAATCAAGTAGATAAGATGACCTGGTCTGTGGATAGTGGCCAACCTCCTTCTTCAGCTGCCCCTGTCACTGCCCAATGGGCTCATGAACAGAGTGGCCATGGTGGCGGGGATGGAGGTTATGAATGGGCTCAAAAACACGGACTCCCACTCACCAAGGCTGATCTGGCAACAGCCCCTGCTGAATGCCCAGTATGCCAGCAGCAGAGACCAACACTGAGTCCCCAGTACGGCACCATTCCCCAGGGTGATCAACCTGAGACCTGGTGGCAAGTTGATTATATTGGACCACTTCCAACATGGAAGGAACTGCACTTTGTCCTTACTGGTATAGATACATATCCTAGATATGGATTTGCCTTGACTGCGTGTAACACGTCTACCAAAACTACCATCTGTGGACTCACAGAATGTCTTATCCACCATCTTGGCATTCCACATAGCATTTCTCTGACCAAAGAACACATTTTACAGCCAAAGAAGTGAGGCAATGGGCTCATGCTCATAGAATTCACTGGTCTTACCATGTTTCTCACCATCCAGAAGCAGCTGGATTGATAGAAAGGTGGAATGGTCTTTTGAAGACAAAATTACAGGCCAGCTAGGTGGCAATAGCTTGCAGGGCTGGGGTAAGGTGCTTCAGAAGGCTGTATGTATTTTGAATCAGCATCCACTATGTGGTGCTGTGTCTCCCATAGCCAGGATTTATAGGTCCAGGAATTTGTGGAAGTAGGAATGGTACCATTCATCACTACCCGTACTGATTCACTAGCAAAATTTTTGCTTTCTGTCCCCACAACCTTATGTTCTACTGGCTTAGAAGTCTTAGTTCCAGAGCGGGGAAAGCTTGTACCAGGAATCACGACAATGATACCATTAAGCTGGAAGCTAAGACTTCCCCTTGGTCATTTTGGTCTTCTCATGCCCCTGAGGAAACGCTAAAAAAAAGAATGACAGTGTTGTCAGGAGTGATTGACCCAGACTAGAAATTTAAATTGGACTACTACTCCACAATGGAGGAAAGGAAGAATATATGCTGGCTTCTGGCTTCTATAATAAGAAGCCATAGACGCTTCAGATGCAGGCTGTTTTTTTCCTGAGACTTTCATGCTGCAGGTTGTCAGTTAAAGCAGCCCCTCTAGGCACCTCTTGGAGTTAAAACTATGCACGAACTCCAAGTAATCGCTCACCTTTCAGGTAGTATCACATTCATGAACTGCAACAAGTCATATTCTATACAATTCACCCATTTAAAGTATACAATTGAATCATTTTTTGAATACACACAGAATTGTATGACCATCACAAATAATTAATTTTGGACATTTTCATTATTGCCAAAGAAATTCAATATCCATGAAAAGTGATTAAATATTTTTCCCCGTTCCCACTCTACCTACTGCTTTAAAAACCACTAATCTACTTTCTGACTTTATAGAATGGACTACAGTAGACATTACATATAAAATAACAATATGTGATCTTTTTCTTTTTTCATTTACCATGTTATTATGGATTATTTCCACTGTAACATATATCTGAATTTAGCCAAGTAATACGCTATTGTATGGATAGCCCATGTGTTATTTTTCTCTTAACCAGTTGATGGACACTTAGATTGAGTCCACGTTTTTGCTATTCTTTTTTTTTCTAAAATTTTAAAAAGAAAAGAAGGGAAACATTAGCAGACAGGCAACCTTTTACAAAACAGTACAGACAATACAGGATTGGGGCTGGGGATTTAGCTCAGCGGCAAAGCGCTTGCCTGGCAAGCGCAAGGTCGTGAGTTAGGTTCCCGGTACCGGAAAAAAA
>NW_004955448.1:11872337-11875547 GCF_000276665.1 Chinchilla lanigera | reverse complement strand
TTTCAGCAAAGAAATAGAAGAGAGTAGAACAACTATGTTAACTATCCTGTATATACATACATACAAAATTTCTCCTTCTTTCCCTTCTCTTTTCCCACCACTTTTTTGCTATTCTGAATAGCACTCCATGAACATTTGTGAAGGAATGAGAAATGAGTTAAATAAGAAATCATTATCTAACTCAAGGTCATGTATGTAAATTGTCTTCCACAACTTTTACATACTTACCTCTTATATTTACATTCATGATCATTTTGAATTCAATTTATGAATGCTGATTTTCACCTAGTTCCCAGAATGCTATCTCTTTGTACTCACAGCTTGGACTTGCTTTCAGAGGAGATTACATAAGGTATACCCCCATGGACAAGAATCTGGAATTCTTGCCTCTGCATTTAGCAAACAAATAATGCCACAATGAAGATGTATGTTATTTTGTACTTTTTTGCCAATGCGTCTTCAGGGCAGATTCGTGGAAAGATCACGCGTGTGTAATTTCACCGCCTAGTGCCAGTCTTTTCTCTACCGGGTCCCATCAATTTTGCATTCTCACAACAATGTGCGAAGAATCGTCCCGTTTCCAAACAGCTTCAGTGACGAGTATGTTGTCAAACTGTTGGAGTTTGCCAGTCCTATTGATAATAAATGGTATCTTGTTGTAATTTAAATCTACATTTTTCTTTTTTGAGAGAGTTTGAACTTTTTTAACTTAAAAAATGTTTAAGAGTCATTTTGAACTTTGCATTTGATGTGTTCAAACCACTTACACGTTTAGACACTGAAGAAGAAATAAAGTGGGATTGAGTTACTTTAAAATGCCTTTATTGAAATCCTAACTGTAGTAATGTACAATGGGACTATATTTGGTATATAATATATTTAAACGGTAAAGTAGTAAAAATGACATCATGTAAAGTGAGCTGAAATGTCTTGGGACTACTGTTCTTACAAGAAAGGGAGATTAGGACACGTGTATGCACAGAGGACAGGACAGGGAGAATACAGCATTTTACAATCCAAGGGGAGGGCTGTTCCGAAGAAACTAACCTTTCCAACACATGACTTCAGCCTTGTAACCGCCAGAACTTTGAGACAAGCAATTTCTATTGTTTAAGCCTTCCTGTCTGTGGTGTTCTGTCATGACGGTCCCAACAAATCTGTGCAATTATCAACCTGCTCTTTCTTTCAAAAGAATCTAAAAATGTTCATTAGCCCTTTTATGTACAATTCACCTGATTATTTGAATATTTATTGCTTTCACATAGGCCGCACTAAAGAAAAAAGTACCTTCTATTAAAATATCATTTTTCTTGCTGTTGCAGGTTATTGTGGTTTCTGTTTTTCTTTGTCTTTTGGGCATATTATCGCCATATTAATTCCACCCACTACTTGTGCCTACTTCCCTGCAGGCAAGCCATGAAACCCAGACGCTTGTCCTCCAGCACCCTTGGCAGTCAAAACATGGACCACTCACAGACACTTGGCCGGTTCAGCACAGCGGCCTGGCCCAGTGAATTTGGACAAAGATCAGGGACGGTAGAGAATCCACTATGGGGCACCAGCATGTGGGTCCAGTGTTCAGTGCCTTTGCCTGCAGAGCTGAAGCTGAGATAGGCAGGCTCCTGCACCTGTACAGGCAGCAGAGTTCTTTTCTGAGGTTGTTCTATGGCGTGGTTGTGGCCACGGCCCCGACTGTCTAGTTTGCCTCTGTTCCTCCTGGGCTTGTCAAGCTTGTTTGCCAGCCGGCCTGGAAGCTAGGAGCCGTCTCATTTTCTAAAGTAACATCCTTTTTTGCTTTATCAACTCTGACTAGCACATTTCCATTTTTCTTACAGAAATTAATGGCAATTTCGGGAAATTTTTTAAATAAATCAAAATTGTTCCAATGAAATGTAAATTAGCTTGATAACTGCTCAGAAAGGAGAACTCTAATGCTGTCTGGCAAGAAAAAGAAGTTAAAACTGCAGTGATCTTTGACATAACACATTTTTCAGCTTTAATATCCAATTTATTTCTACTTCTTATTTCTAACAAGTGCTTAATCACAAAGATGTGCATTATTGTAACCTTAAGACAGTTGGAGGTCTCACTACTTCCTTGACCCTTACATAAAATTTCCTTTACTCAATAATTTCACGGACCATAGGAAGGCAAAGCTCTCCCTCAAGGGTTCTGCTATTCCTGCAGCAAATAGTCATCTGCTCAGCCTCCTCCCCGCTCTAGGCCTAAGGTCCTTATACTCACATCATTCCACCCAACACTGACCCTATCTTAGCCCCTACTCGCTCACTAAGCTTTTCTTACACTAATAGCTTTGACTGAGTGTTTTGAGTGATTCCAAGTGAGGGATCATATCGAGCAGTATTGCAGTGTTTTTTCTTTAATTTTTATCTTGGAGTTTGTTTTGTTTGGGTTCTGGGACTTGAACCCAGGGCCTAACCCATGCTCAGAATGCACTCTCCTCCTGAGCTACACTCCCTCACCCAAAAACGTTCTTGATCTTGACCAAAGGTCTACCATTTTGTTAGCTATGAATATTTCTCTTTCTACTAAACAAAGAACCTGTGGGCCTTCTCTGAAGTGTTTGAGCCCAATTGTACTCCTAGATCTATGGCCTTTTTACTCAGCAGTAATCATTGTGCTTCCCTTTTGTGCTTACACTGCTTCTCTGCCCTCATCCTCTGATCTATCAGGAGCATCCAAATCTTCTTACTGTAAAGATTACAGTAAGAAGGGCGGTCACGCAAAAAAGAAAATGCAGCACAAGGATTTTAGTTGTATTGGGTTTTGGAGTTACATTCACCTCTTGGTTTCTATTTTATGCTTAAAATCTGTTAAGGGTCAAAATAGAAAGATGTTGAAGGAAACAGGGTATTGAATTCAATCCATCATAGTTCATTAGTGAACTGAAAGACAGGCTGTCAATTTGACCCTTGCCCTCTTGGGGGGACTAGATGAAAGCTTCCTAGGGAGGGAAGTGGCAGGAATGAGAGTATGTTCCGGAACACCACCTCACAGGAGGTGAGAGAAGGAGCTGAGTCATGAGGGTGGGTGGTAGCAAGTGAAAGAACAAGGTTCCATCCAGGGAAGCCACGTTTACAAAGCTCATTCCACAGGGAGGCCGACCACCCATGGTCATTCCAGTGAGACCCACAGGAAGTTCAATGACTACACCGAGGGCCTCTGTCAGTTTCTTCTTCTTGCTGAGGG